>NW_021822728.1:42500-55000 GCF_901001165.1 Salmo trutta
GTATGAATGGTTCAGTACCTGGTCAGTCTCAGTGTGAATGGTTCAGTACCTGGTCAGTCTCAGTATGAATAGTTCAGTACCTGGTCCGTCTCAGTGTGAATGGTTCAGAACCTGGTCTCAGTAGCTGGTCAGTCTCAGTATGAATGGTTCAGTACCTGGTCAGTCTCAGTGTGAATGGTTCAGAAGCTGGTCAGTCTAAGTATGAATGGTTCAGTACCTGGTCAGTCTCAGTTTGAATAGTTCAGAACCTGGTCAGTCTCAGTGTGAATGGTTCAGTACCTGGTCAGTCTCAGTTTGAATAGTTCAGAACCTGGTCAGTCTCAGTGTGAATGGTTCAGTACCTGGTCAGTCTCAGTTTGAATAGTTCAGTACCTGGTCAGTCTCAGTATGAATGGTTCAGTACCTGGTGAGTCTCAGTATGAATTGTTCAGTACCTGGTCAGTCTCAGTGTGAATGGTTCAGTACCTGGTCAGTCTCAGTGTGAATGGTTCAGTACCTGGTCAGTCTCAGTATGAATGGTTCAGTACCTGGTCAGTGTGAATGGTTCAGAACCTGGTCTCAGTACCTGGTCAGTCTCAGTATGAATGGTTCAGTACCTGGTCAGTCTCAGTGTGAATGGTTCAGTACCTGGTCAGTCTCAGTGTGAATGGTTCAGTACCTGGTCTCAGTACCTGGTCAGTCTCAGTATGAATGATTCAGTACCTGGTGAGTCTCAGTATGAATGGTTCAGTACCTGGTCAGTCTCAGTGTGAATGGTTCAGTACCTGGTCAGTCTCAGTGTGAATGTTTCAGAACCTGGTCTCAGTACCTGGTCAGTCTCAGTATGAATGGTTCAGTACCTGGTCAGTCTCAGTTTGAATGGTTCAGAACCTGGTCTCAGTACCTGGTCAGTCTCAGTATGAATGGTTCATTACCCGGTCAGTCTCAGTATGAATAGTTCAGTACCTGGTCAGTCTCAGTATGAATGGTTCAGTACCCGGTCAGTCTCAGTATGAATGGTTCAGTACCTGGTCAGTCTCAGTGTGATTGGTTCAGTACCTGGTCAGTCTCAGTATGAATGGTTCAGTACTTTGTGAGTCTCAGTATGAATGGTTCAGTACCTGGTCAGTCTCAGTATGAATGGTTCAGTACCTGGTGAGTCTCAGTATGAATGGTTCAGTACCTGGGCGGTCTCAGTATGAATAGTTCAGTACCTGGTCAATCTCAGTATGAATGGTTCAGTACCTGGTCAGTCTCAGTGTGAATTGTTCAGTACCTGGTCAGTCTCAGTGTGAATGGTTCAGTACCTGGTCAGTCTCAGTATGAATGGTTCAGTACCTGGTCAGTCTCAGTGTGAATGGTTCAGTACCTGGTCAGTCTCAGTATGAATGGTTCAGTACCTGGTCAGTCTCAGTGTGAATGGTTCAGTACCTGGTCCGTCTCAGTGTGAATGGTTCAGAACCTGGTCAGTCTCAGTGTGAATGGTTCAGTACCTGGTGAGTCTCAGTATGATTGGTTCAGTACCTGGTCAGTATGAATGGTTCAATACCTGGTCAGTCTCAGTATGAATGGTTCAGTATCTGGTCAGTCTCAGTGTGAATGGTTCAGTACCCGGTCAGTCTCAGTATGAATAGTTCAGTACCTGGTCAGTCTCAGTATGAATGGTTCAGTACCCGGTCAGTCTCAGTATGAATGGTTCAGTACCTGGTCAGTCTCAGTGTGAATGGTTCAGTACCTGGTCAGTCTCAGTATGAATGGTTCAGTACTTTGTGAGTCTCAGTATGAATAATTCAGTACCTGGTCAGTCTCTGTATGAATGGTTCAGTACCTGGTGAGTCTCAGTATGAATGGTTCAGTACCTGGGCGGTCTCAGTATGAATAGTTCAGTACCTGGTCAATCTCAGTATGAATGGTTCAGTACCTGGTCAGTCTCAGTGTGAATTGTTCAGTACCTGGTCAGTCTCAGTGTGAATGGTTCAGAACCTGGTCAGTCTCAGTGTGAATGGTTCAGTACCTGGTCAGTCTCAGTGTGAATTGTTCAGAACCTGGTCAGTCTCTGTGAATAGTTCAGTACCTGGTCAGTCTCAGTGTGAATGGTTCAGTACCTGGTCAGTCTCAGTATGAATGGTTCAGTACCTGGTCAGTCTCATTATGAATGGTTCAGTACCTGGTCCGTCTCAGTATGAATGGTTCAGTACCTGGGCAGTGTGAATGGTTCAGTACCTGGTCAGTCTCAGTGTGAATGGTTCAGTACCTGGTTTGTCTCAGTGTGAATGGTTCAGTACCTGGTCAGTCTCAGTGTGAATGGTTCAGTACCTGGTCCGTCTCAGTGTGAATGGTTCAGTACCTGGTCCGTCTCAGTGTGAATGGTTCAGTACCTGGTCCGTCTCAGTGTGAATGGTTCAGTACCTGGTCTCAGTACCTGGTCAGTCTCAGTATGAATGGTTCAGTACCTGGTCAGTCTCAGTGTGAATGGTTCAGTACCTGGTCAGTCTCAGTGTGAATGTTTCAGAACCTGGTCTCAGTACCTGGTCAGTCTCAGTATGAATGGTTCAGTACCTGGTCAGTCTCAGTTTGAATGGTTCAGAACCTGGTCTCAGTACCTGGTCAGTCTCAGTATGAATGGTTCAGTACCTGGTCAGTCTCAGTTTGAATGGTTCAGTACCTGGTCAGTCTCAGTGTGAATGGTTCAGTACCTGGTCAGTCTCAGTGTGAATGTTTCAGAACCTGGTCTCAGTACCTGGTCAGTCTCAGTATGAATGTTTCAGTACCTGGTCAGTCTCAGTTTGAATGGTTCAGAACCTGGTCTCAGTACCTGGTCAGTCTCAGTATGAATGGTTCAGTACCTGGTCAGTCTCAGTATGAATGGTTCAGTACCTGGTCAGTCTCAGTGTGAATGGTTCAGTACCCGGTCAGTCTCAGTGTGAATGGTTCAGTACCCGGTCAGTCTCAGTATGAATAGTTCAGTACCTGGTCAGTATGAATAGTTCAGTACCTGGTCAGTGTGAAGGGTTCAGTACCCGGTCAGTCTCAGTGTGAATGGTTCAGTACCTGGTCAGTCTCAGTGTGAATGGTTCAGTACCTGGTCAGTCTCAGTATGAATGGTTCAGTACCTGGTCCGTCTCAGTGTGAATGGTTCAGTACCTGGTCCGTCTCAGTGTGAATGGTTCAGTACCCGGTCAGTCTCAGTGTGAATGGTTCAGTACCTGGTCAGTCTCAGTGTGAATGGTTCAGTACCCGGTCAGTCTCAGTGTGAATGGTTCAGTACCTGGTCAGTCTCAGTGTGAATGGTTCAGTACCTGGTCCGTCTCAGTGTGAATGGTTCAGTATCCGGTCAGTCTCAGTGTGAATGGTTCAGTACCTGGTCAGTCTCAGTGTGAATGGTTCAGTACCCGGTCAGTCTTATAGATGTGTACCCCTCTCTTTGTTCTTCTCTCCCAGGCATCTGTTTGCCATCGCCAGTGTCTCCTACACCACCATGATGGATGCTAAACACGACCAGTGTATCATTATCAGGTACAAGTGATAATGCTGTGATAATGTTGATACATTATGGAATATATATATATATAGGAATACTGGAATATCACAGATAATGTGTTGTAGTGGGGATAATGTATATTGTATACATTACCTTCAGAAAGTATTCACACCCCTTGGTTTTATCCACGTTTTGTTGTTGTTATAATTAAGATTTTTTTTTTTGGAGGGGGGTCACTGAACTACACACAACACCACATAAATGTCAAAGTGGAATTATAATTTTCAAAATATTTTACAAATTAAAAAATGAAAAGCTTTAAAATGTCTCGAGTCAATAAGTGTTTGTTATGTCCAGCCTAAATAAGTTCAGGAGTACAAATATGCTGAAGATATCCCATAATAAGTAGCCTGGACTCACTCTATGTGCAATAGTAGTGTTTAACATGATTTTTATGAATGACTACCTAATCACTACTGTCCCTGGTACGAATCCAGGCTGTGTCACATCCGGCTGTGATATGGTGACGCAGTGTCGTCCGGGTTCGGATTTGGTAGGCCGTCATTGTAAATAAGAATTTGTTCTTAACTGACTTGCCTAGTTAAATCAAATCAAATCAAATCAAATTTATTTATATAGCCCTTCGTACATCAGCTGAAATCTCAAAGTGCTGTACAGAAACCCAGCCTAAAACCCCAAACAGCAAGCAATGCATGTGAAAGAAGCACGGTGGCTGGGAAAAACTCCCTAGGAAAAACTCCTGAGAAAGGCCAAAAACCTAGGAAGAAACCTAGAGAGGAACCAGGCTATGAGGGGTGGCCAGTCCTCTTCTGGCTGTGCCGGGTGGATATTATAACAGAACATAGTCAAGATGTTAAAATGTTCGTAAATGACCAGCATGGTCAAATAATAATAATCATAGTAATTGTCGAGGGTGCAACAAGCACGTCCGGTGAACAGGTCAGGGTTCCGTAGCCGCAGGCAGAACAGTTGAAACTGGAGCAGCAGCATGGCCAGGTGGACTGGGGACAGCAAGGAGTCATCATGCCAGGTAGTCCTAGGGCTCAGGTCCTCCGAGAGAAAGAAATAAAGAAAGAAAGAAAGAGAGAATTAGAGAGAGCATATTTACATTCACACAGGACACCGGATAAGACAAGAGAATACTCCAGATGTAACAGACTGACCCTAGCCCCCCGACACATAAACTACTGCAGCATAAATACTGGAGGCTGAGACAGGAGGGATCAGAAGACACTGTGGCCCCATCCGATGATACCCCCGGACAGGGCCAAACAGGCAGGATATAACCCCACCCACTTTGCCAAAGCACAGCCCCCCACACCACTAGAGGGATATCTACAACCACCAACTTACCGTCCGAAGACAAGGCCGAGTATAGCCCACAAAGATGTCCGCCACGGCACAACCCAAGGGGGGGGCGCCAACCCAGACAGGAAGACCACGTCAGTGGCTCAACCTACTCAAGTGACGCACCCCTCCCATGGACGGCATGGAAGAACACCAGTAAGTCAGTGACTCAGCCCCTGTAAAAGGGTTAGAGGCAGAGAATCCCAGTGGGAAGAGGGGAACCGACAAGGCAGAGACAGCAAGGGCGGTTCGTTGCTCCAGCCTTTCCGTTCACCTTCACACTCCTGGGCCAGACTATACTTAATCATAGGACCTACTGAAGAGATAAGTCTTCAGTAAAGACTTAAAGGTTGAGACTGAGTCTGCGTCTCTCACATGGGTAGGCAGACCATTCCATAAAAATGGAGCTCTATAGGAGAAAGCCCTACCTCCAGCCGTTTGCTTAGAAATTCTAGGGACAATTAGGAGGCCTGCGTCTTGTGACCGTAGCGTACGTGTAGGTATGTACGGCAGGACCAAATCGGAAAGATAGGTAGGAGCAAGCCCATGTAATGCTTTGTAGGTTAGCAGTAAAACCTTGAAATCAGCCCTTGCCTTAACAGGAAGCCAGTGTAGGGAAGCTAGCACTGGAGTAATATGATCAAATTTTTTGGTTCTAGTCAGGATTCTAGCAGCCGTATTTAGCACTAACTGAAGTTTGTTTAGTGCTTTATCCGGGTAGCCGGAAAGTAGAGCATTGCAGTAGTCGAGCCTAGAAGTAACAAAAGCATGGATTAATTTTTCTGCGTCATTTTTGGACAGAAAGTTTCTGATTTTTGCAATGTTTCGTAGATGGAAAAAAGCTGTCCTTGAAGCAGTCTTGATATGTTCTTCAAAAGAGAGATCAGGGTCCAGAGTAACGCCGAGGTCCTTCACAGTTTTATTTGAGACGACTGTACAACCATCCAGATTAATTGTCAGATTCAACAGAAGATCTCTTTGTTTCTTGGGACCTAGGACAAGCATCTCTGTTTTGTCCGAGTTTAAAAGTAGAAAATTTGCAGCCATCCACTTCCTTATGTCTGAAACACAGGCTTCTAGCGAGAGCAATTTTGGGGCTTCACCATGTTTCATTGAAATGTACAGCTGTGTGTCGTCCGCATAGCAGTGAAATTTAACATTATGTTTTCGAATGACATCCCCAAGAGGTAAAATATATAGTGAAAACAATAGTGGTCCTAGAACGGAACCTTGAGGAACACCGAAATTTACAATTGATTTGTCAGAGGACGAACCATTCACAGAGACAAACTGATATCTTTCCGACAGATAAGATCTAAACCAGGCCAGAACTTGTCCATGTAGACCAATTTGGGTTTCCAATCTCTCCAAAAGAATGTGGTGATCGATGGTATCAAAAGCGGCACTAAGATCTAGGAGCATGAGGACAGATGCAGAGCCTCGGTCTGACGTCATTAAAAGGTCATTTACCACCTTCACAAGTGCAGTCTCAGTGCTATGATGGGGTCTAAAACCAGACTGAAGCGTTTCGTATACATTGTTTGTCTTCAGGAAGGCAGTGAGTTGCTGCGCAACAACTTTTTCTAAAATTTTTGAGAGGAATGGAAGATTCGATATAGGCCGATAGTTTTTTATAATTTCTGGGTCAAGATTCGGCTTTTTCAAGAGAGGCTTTATTACTGCCACTTTTAGTGAGCTTGGTACACATCCGGTGGATAGAGAGCCGTTTATTATGTTCAACATAGGAGGGCCAAGCACAGGAAGCAGCTCTTTCAGTAGTTTAGTTGGAATAGGGTCCAGTATGCAGCTTGAGGGTTTGGAGGCCATGATTATTTTCATCATTGTGTCAAGAGATATAGTACTAAAACACTTTAGTATCTCCCTTGAGCCAAGGTCCTGGCAGAGTTGTGCAGACTCTGGACAATGAAGCCCTGGAGGAATACCCAGATTTAAAGAGGAGTCCGTAATTTGCTTTCTAATGATCATGATCTTTTCCTCAAAAAAGTTCATAAATTTATTACTGCTGAAGTGAAAGCCATCCTCCATTTGCGAATGCTGCTTTTTAGTTAGCTTTGCGACAGTGTCAAAAAGAAATTTCGGATTGTTCTTATTTTCCTCAATTAAGTTGGAAAAATAGGATGATCGTGCAGCAGTGAGGGCTCTTCGATACTGCACGGTACTGTCTTTCCAAGCTAGTCGGAAGACTTCCAGTTTAGTGTGGCGCCATTTCCGTTCCAATTTTCTGGAAGCTTGCTTCAGAGCTCGTGTATTTTCTGTATACCAGGGAGCTAGTTTCTTATGACAGATGTTTTTAATTTTTAGGGGTGCAACTGCATCTAGGGTATTGCGCAAGGTTGAATTGAGTTCCTCGGTTAGGTGGTTAACTGATTCTTGTCCTCTGACGTCCTTGGGTAGGCAGAGGGAGTCTGGAAGGGCATCAAGGAATCTTTGGGTTGTCTGAGAATTTATAGCACGACTTTTAATCTTCCTTGGTTGGGGTCTGAGCAGATTATTTGTTGCAATTGTAAACGCAATAAAATGGTGGTCCGATAATCCAGGATTATGAGGAAAAACATTAAGATCCACAACATTTATTCCATGGGACAAAACTAGGTCCAGAGTATGACTGTGGCAGTGAGTAGGTCCAGAAACATGTTGGACAAAACCCACTGAGTCGATGATGGCTCCGAAAGCCTTTTGGAGTGGGTCTGTGGACTTTTCCATGTGAATGTTAAAGTCACCAAAAATTAGAATATTATCTGCTATGACTACAAGATCCGATAGGAATTCAGGGAACTCAGTAAGGAACACTGCATATGGCCCAGGAGGCCTGTAAACAGTAGCTATAAAAAGTGATTGAGTAGGCTGCATAGATTTCATGACTAGAAGCTCAAAAGACGAAAACGGCATTGTTTTTTTTTTTGTAAATTGAAATTTGCTATCGTAAATGTTAGCAACACCTCCGCCTTTGCCGGATGCACGGGGGGTTTGGTCACTAGTGTAACCAGGGGGTGAGGCCTCATTTAACACAGTAAATTCATCAGGCTTAAGCCATGTTTCAGTCAGGCCAATCACATCAAGATTATGATCAGTGATTAGTTCATTGACTATAACTGCCTTGGAAGTGAGGGATCTAACATTAAGTAACCCAATTTTGAGATGTGAAGTATCACAATCTCTTTCAATAATGGCAGGAATGGAGGAGGTCTTTATACTAGTAAGATTACTGAAGCGAACACCGCCATTTTTAATTTTGCCCAACCAAGATCGAGGCACAGACACGGTCTCAATGGGGAAAGCTGAGCTGACTACGCTAACTGTGCTAGTGGCAGACTCCACTAAGCTGGCAGGCTGGCTAACAGCCTGTTGCCTGGCCTGCACCCTATTTCATTGTGGAGCTAGAGGAGTTAGAGCCCTGTCTATGTTCGTAGATAAGATGAGAGCACCCCTCCAGCTAGGATGGAGTCCGTCACTCCTCAGCAGGCCAGGCTTGGTCCTGTTTGTGGGTGAATCCCAGAAAGAGGGCCAGTTATCTACAAATTCTATCTTTTGGGAGGGGCAGAAAACAGTTTTCATCCAGCGATTGAGTTGTGAGACTCTGCTGTAGAGCTCATCACTCCCCCTAACTGGGAGGGGGCCAGAGACAATTACTCGATGCCGACACATCTTTCTAGCTGATTTACACGCTGAAGCTATATTGCGCTTGGTGACCTCTGACTGTTTCATCCTAACATCGTTGGTGCCGACGTGGATAACAATATCTCTATACTCTCTACACTCGCCAGTTTTAGCTTTAGCCAGCACCGTCTTTAGATTAGCCTTAACGTCGGTAGCCCTGCCCCCTGGTAAACAGTGTATGATCGCTGGATGATTAGTTTTAAGTCTAATACTGCGGGTAATGGAGTCGCCAATGACTAGGGTTTTCAATTTGTCAGAGCTAATGGTGGGAGCCGTCGGCGTCTCAGACCCCACAGCGGGAGGAGCAGAGACCAGAGAAGTCTCGGCCTCCGACTCCGACTCGCTTAACGGGGAGAACCGGTTGAAAGTTTCTGTCGGCTGAATAAGCGACACCGGTTGAGCATTCCTACAGCGTTTCCCTCCAGAAGCCATGAGAAAGATGTCCGGCTGCGGGGACCGTGCGAGGGGGTTTATACTAACGTTACTATCTGTACTTGCTGGTGGCACAGACGCTGTTTCATCCTTTCCTACACTGAAATGACCCTTGCCTAACGATTGCGTCTGAAGCTGGGCTTGCAGCACAGCTATCCTTGCCGTAAGGCGATCGTTCTCCTGTATATTATGAGTACAACGACTGCAATTAGAAGGCATCATGTTAATGTTACTTAGCTTCGGCTGTTTGAAGTCCTGACGAACCATGTCCAGATAAAACCTCCGGGGTAGGAAAGTTGAATGAAAAAAAAAAAGTTGAGTGAGGGAAAAAGTAAAAATATACGGTAATGAAAAAGTAAAAACCGTCAGGTAGCAAAGTAAAAACGCACAACAGCGTAAACAAGTCTGCAAGTTAAATAAAGGTTAAATAAATAAAAATAAATAAATAAATATCTGATATTGGCTGAAAACTTAAATTCTTGTTAATCTAACTGCACTGTCCAATTTACAGTAGCTATTACAGTGAAAGAATACCATGCTATTGCTTGAGGAGAGGGCACAATCATGAACTTAAAAATGTATAAATAAACCAATGAGGCACATTTGGGCAGTCTTGATACAACATTTTTAATAGATATGCGCTGGATCGCTCTAAAACGTTGCACATGCAGTGCTGCCATCTAGTCGCCAAAGTCTAAATTGCACCTGGGCTGGAATAATACATTATGGCCTTTCTCTTGCATTTCAAAGATGATGGTAAAAAAAAAAACGTTTTTTAATTTTTTTAATTTTTCTTTGTATTTTCTTTTACCAGATCTATTGTGTTATATTCTCCTACATTCATTTCACATTTCCACAAACTTCTAAGTGTTTTCTTTGAAATGCTATCAATAATGTGCACATCCTTGCTTCAGGGCCTGAGATACAGGCAGTTAGATTTGGGTATGTCATTTTTGGTGAATTTATTATAATTTTTTTTAAAGGGGTCCGATCCTTAAGAGATTTACTACATGATTTCATATGTGTTATTTCATAGTTTTGATGTCTTCACTATTATTTTATAATGTAGAAAATACAAAAAAAATAAAGAGAAACCCTTGAATGTGTTCTAAAACGTTTGACCTTTAGTGTTTGACCTTTAGTGTTTGACCTTTAGTGTATAATAATAAACATCTCTGTTACCCCACACAAACAATTATCTGTAAGGTCCCTCAGTCGAGCAGCACAATTCAAACACAGATTCCAACCACAAAGACCAGGGAGGTTTTCCCAATGCCTCGTAAAGAAGGGCTCCTATTGGTAGATGGGTGAGAAAAACAACAACAACAAACAATTATTGAATATCCCTTTAAGCATGGTGAAATTATTAATTACACTAATGGTGTATTAATACACCCAGTCACTACAAAGATACAGGCGTTTCCTTCCTAACTCAGTTGCCGGAGAGGAAGGAAACCGCTCAGAGATTTCACCGTGAGGCCAATGGTGACTTTAAAATAGTTACAGAGTTTAACGGCTGTGATAGGAGAAAACTGAGGATGGATCAACAACACTGTAGTTACTCCACAATACTAACCTAAATGACAGAGTGAAAAGAAGGAAGACTGTACAGAATTTAAAAAATATTCCAAAATATGCATCCTGTTTGCAACAAGGTACTAATGTAATACTGCAAAAAAATGTGGCAAAGCAAATTCACTTTTTTTGTCCTGAACACGAGCATAGTAGTGGCTGCATCATGTTATGGGTATGATTGTAATTGTTAACGACTGAGGAGTTTTTCAGGATAAAAAAACGAAAAGGAGTTAAGAACAGGCAAAAATCCTCGAGGAAAACCTGGTTCAGTCTGCTTTCCACCAGACACTGGGAGATGAATTCACCTTTCAGCAGGACAACAACCTAAAACACACGGCCAAATCTACGCTTGAGTTGCTTGTCAAGAAGACAGTGAATGTTTCGAATGAAAATGTTTGACTTAAAATCTATCTGAAAATCTTCCGGCAATATCTGAAAAATGGTTGTCTAGCAATGATCAACAACCAATTTGACAAGAATAACGTGCAAATGCTGCACAATCCAGGTGTGGAAATCTCTGAATCTGGAGACTCTTATCTCCCTCACTAACTTTAAGCACCAGCTGTCAGAGCAGCTCACAGATCACTGCACCTGTACATAGCCCATCTGTAAACAGCCCATCTACCTACCTCATCCCCATACTGTTATTTATTTATCTTGCTCCTTTGCACCCCAGTATCTCTACTTGCACATTCAAGCCAGATGTGGAAAGCTCTTATTAAGAGACTACAGAGACTACATTACCCAGAAAGACTCACATCTTTAAACGCTGACAAAGCTGCTTCTAAAAAGTTTTGTACTCAGAGATGTGAATACTTATGTAAATTCTGATATTTCTTTATTTTAATTTTCATTACATTTGCTAAAATTTCAACAAAAAAAACATGTATTCACTTTGTCATTATGGGGTATTGTGTGTAGACGGGTGAGGAGAAAAAAAACATCAATTTAATCCATTTTGAATTCAGACTGTAACACAACTAAATGTGGAATCAAGTCAAAAGGTTATGCATACTTTCTGAAGGTACTGGTGCAACGATAATGTACTGTTACTGGGAGTGATGATACTGATAATGGTGTTAATGCTTCAGTTAATGCAGTTTGCCTTGAAAATATTGATAATGCATTAATTTGGGGTAATATTGGTTAGTAACGTTTGATATTGGCTGATAGTGCTGATAATGTTGATATGGTTTAATGTTGGTTTAATGTTGATATGGTTTAATGTTGATAATGGTTTAATGTTGATAATGGTTTAATTTTGGTTTAATGTTGATAATGGTTTAATGTTGGTTTAATGTTGATAATGGTTTAATGTTGATAATGGTTTAATGTTGATATGGTTTAATGTTGATAATGGTTTAATGTTGATAATGGTTTAATGTTGATAATGGTTTAATGTTGATAGTGGTTTAATGTTGATAATGGTTTAATGTTGATATGGTTTAATGTTGATATGGTTTAATGTTGGTTTAATGTTGATATGGTTTAATGTTGATAATGGTTTAATGTTGATAATGGTTTAATGTTGATAATGGTTTAATGTTGGTTTAATGTTGGTTTAATGCTGATAATGGTTTAATGTTGGTTTAATGTTGATAATGGTTTAATGTTGATAATGGTTTAATGTTGATATGGTTTAATGTTGGTTTAATGTTGATAATGGTTTAATGTTGGTTTAATGTTGATATGGTTTAATGTTGGTTTAATGTTGATATGGTTTAATGTTGGTTTAATGTTGGTTTAATGTTGATAATGGTTTAATGTTGGTTTAATGTTGATGTTGGTTTAATGTTGATAATGGTTTAATGTTGATATGGTTTAATGTTGGTTTAATGTTGATAATGGTTTAATGTTGGTTTAATGTTGATGTTGGTTTAATGTTGATAATGGTTTAATGTTGATAATGGTTTAATGTTGGTTTAATGTTGATAATGGTTTAATGTTGGTTTAATGTTGATAATGGTTTAATGTTGGTTTAATGTTG
>NW_021822728.1:60000-62500 GCF_901001165.1 Salmo trutta
ACGCCATCTACAGAATACTGTCCTCCGTACTTCACCTGGGGAATGTATACTTCCAGCCATTCCAGGTACTATTACCCCTAACCCCTAACCTCTAACCCCTAACCTCTAACCCTTAACCCCTAACCCCTAACCACTAATCCCTAACCTCTAACCCCAAACCTCTAACCCCTAACCCCTAACCCCTAACCTCTAACCTCTAACCCCTACCCTCTAACCCCTAACCCCTAACCCCTAACCACCTAGGGAATGTATACTTCCAGCCATTCCAGGTAACCCTATGACCCTATAACCCTATAACCCTGACCCTATAACCCTGACCATATAACCCTCTAACCCTATAACCCTATAACCCTGACCCTATAACCCTGACCCTATAACCCTATAACCCTGACCATATAACCCTATAACCCTATAACCCTTTAACCCTTTAACCCTATAACCCTATAACCCTATAACCCTATAACCCTATAACCCTGACCCTATAACCCTATAACCCTGACCCTATAACCCTATAACCCTAACCCTATAACCCTATAACCCTATAACCCTATTACCCTGACCCTATAACCCTATAACCCTATAACCCTATAACCCTATAACCCTCACCCTATAACCCTTTAACCCTATAACCCTATAACCATATAACCCTATAACCCTATAACCCTATAACCCTAACCCTATAACCCTATGACCCTATAACCCTGACCCTATAACCCTATAACCCTATGACCCTATAACCCTGACCATATAACCCTATAACCCTATAACCCTAAAACCCTATAACCCTGACCCTATAACCTTATAACCCTATAACCCTATAACCCTCACCCTATAACCCTATAACCCTATAACCCTAACCCTTACCCTATAACCCTATAACCCTATAACCCTGACCCTATAACCCTATAACCCTATAACCCTATAACCCTAACCCTATAACCCTATAACCCTATAACCCTGACCCTATAACCCTATAACCCTTACCCTATAACCCTATAACCCTATAACCCTATAACCCTAACCCTGACCCTATAACCCTATAACCCTGACCCTATGACCCTGACGCTATAACCCTATAACCCTATAACCCTATAACCCTGACCCTGTAACCCTATAACCCTATGACCCTATGACCCTATGACCCTATAACCCTATGACCCTATGACCCTATGACCCTATAACCCTATAACCCTACAACCCTATGACCCTATGACCCTATAGCCCTGACCCTATAACCCTATAACCCTATAACCCTAACCCTATAACCCTATAACCCTATTACCCTGACCCTATAACCCTATAACCCTATAACCCTATAACCCTGACCCTATAACCCTATAACCCTATAACCCTATAACCCTGACCCTATAACCCTATAACCCTATAACCCTGACCCTATAACCCTATAACCCTATAACCCTAACCCTATAACCCTATAACCCTAACCCTATAATCCTAACCCTATAACCCTATAACCCTATAACCCTATAACCCTAACCCTATAACCCTATAACCCTATAACCCTATAACCCTAACCCTATAATCCTAACCCTATAACCCTATAACCCTATAACCCTGTTGTAATTCAGGCTGAAGGCCAGGAGGTGGCGATGGTGGTCAGCGATCAGGAGATCAGAGTGGTAGCTGAGCTGCTCCAGATCTCTCCTGAGGGACTCAAGAAGGCCATCACACACAAAGTCACGGTCAGACCTACACTACTACATTACCTCTACTATACACTACTACATTACCTCTACTATACACTACTACATTACCTCTACTATACACTACTACATTACCTCTACTATACACTACTACATTACCTCTACTATACACTACTACATTACCTCTACTATACACTACTACATTACCTCTACTATACACTACTACATTACCTCTACTGTACACTACTATATTACCTCTACTATACACTACTACATTACCTCTACTATACACTACTACATTACCTCTACTATTCACTACTACATTACCTCTACTATACTACTACATTACCTCTACTATACACTACTACATTACCTCTACTATACACTACTACATTACCTCTACTATACACTACTACATTACCTCTACTATACACTACTACATTACCTCTACTATACACTACTACATTACCTCTACTATACACTACTACATTACCTCTACTATGCACTACTACATTACCTCTACTATACACTACTACATTACCTCTACTGTACACTACTACATTACCTCTACTGTACACTACTACATTACCTCTACTGTAAACTACTACATTACCTTTACTATACACTACTACATTACCTCTACTGTACACTACTACATTACCTCTACTATACACTACTACATTACCTCTACTATACACTACTACATTACCTCTACTATACACTACTACATTACCTCTACTGTACACTACTACATTACCTCTACTATACACTACTACATTACCTCTACTATACACTACTACATTACCTCTACTATACACTACTACATCACCTCTACT
>NW_021822728.1:70000-75000 GCF_901001165.1 Salmo trutta
GTTACCACGGTGAGGAGGGGGTTAAACCTGGGACATACCAAGTAGGAGTTACCAAGGTGAGGGGGGGGGGTTAAACCTGGGACATACCAAGTAGGAGTTACCAAGGTGAGGGGGGGGTTAAACCTGGGACATACCAAGTAGGAGTTACCATGGTGAGGAGGGGGGTTAAACCTGGAGCATGCCAAGTAGGAGTTACCATGGTGAGGAGGGGGGTTAAACCTGGGACATACCCAGTAGGAGTTACCAAGGTGAGGAGGGGGGTTAAACCTGGAGCATACCAAGTAGGAGTTACCAAGGTGAGGAGGGGGGTTAAACGTGGGACATACCAAGTAGGAGTTTCCAAGGTGAGGGGGGGGTTAAACCTGGGACATACCAAGTAGGAGTTACCATGGTGAGGAGGGGGGTTAAACCTGGGACATACCAAGTAGGAGTTACCATGGTGAGGAGGGGGGTTAAACCTGGGACATACCAAGTCGGAGTTACCATGGTGAGGAGGGGGGTTAAACCTGGGACATACCAAGTAGGAGTTACCATGGTGAGGAGGGGGGTTAAACCTGGGACATACCAAGTAGGAGTTACCAAGGTGAGGAGGGGGGTTAAACCTGGAGCATACCAAGTAGGAGTTACCACGGTGAGGAGTGGGGTTAAACCTGGAACATACCAAGTAGGAGTTTCCAAGGTGAGGAGGGGGGTTAAACCTGGGACATACCAAGTAGGAGTTACCAAGGTGAGGAGGGGGGTTAAACCTGGGACATACCAAGTAGGAGTTACCAAGGTGAGGAGGGGGGAGGGGGAGGGGGGAGGGGGTAGGGGGGGCTGGTTCTTCCTGTTTTTTTTGCTTGGTTCTTCCTGGTTCTTTCTAGGTTCTTCCTGGTTCTTCACAGGTTCTTCCTGATTCTTCATAGGTTCTTCCTGGTTCTTCACAGGTTCTTCCTGATTCTTCCTAGGTTCTTCCTAGGTTCCTCCTAGGTTCTTCCTAGGTTCTTCCTGGTTCTTCCTATCCACTGTGGCTCTGCATTACTTGCTCAGTAGGGTTTTAGGCTGAGTAACTGTAAACAGCTTACGGAAAAAGGCCTTCATAAGATATTTTGCATTTGATTAATTTGAAGATGAGGGGCTAGGGTATCGCAGGCTGGTCTACAAAGATTTTAAAAAATCACAATCCTTTAACCACATTCCATGCGTGGAACGGATGTGGGTGGGGCTAGGTCTACATAAGGGGGATAATTTTAAAGAAATTCACAAAAGCTCTGACGAAGACCGCGAGGCCGATTCGTAAAGCTCTGACGAAGGCCGTGAGGCCGATTCGTAAATCTTATTAAAGACCAGTGTTACTATCAAGAGAAGTGTGCAGGTTGTTTACTTTTTCATTCATCTTGTTCAACTGTTACAGTGAGGGGATAAAAGTATTTGATCCCCTGCTGATTTTGTACGTTTTCCCACTTTCAAAGAAATAATCAGTCTATAATTTTAATTGTAGGTTTATTTGAACAGTGAGAGACAGAATAACAACAACAAACAATCAAAAATGTTATAAAATACTTTGCATTTTAATGAGGGAAATAAGTATTTGACCCTCCTCTCAATCAGAAAGATTTCTGGCTCCCAGGTGTCTTTTATACAGGTAACGAGCTGAGATTAGGAGCTTGTACCATGCACCTGCAAAAACGTTTGCTCAGATGTACGAGTGCCTTTTTTAAATTTTAGTCTACAAAGATAAAAAAAATGTAAAAAATCACAATCGTTGGATGGAAAAATGATGGTAAGTTTATTTAATTGTCGGGGTGTAAAGGCTGTGAGGAGTGGACCAAAATGCAGCGGGTATATTTATAATTTTCTTATTGATTAAAGGAAAAACCACTTAAACAAAACAAACAGCGAAGTTAGTCCAATAAGGTGCACAGACTATACCGGAAACAACCACCTCACAAAACACAAGAGAAAACAAACCCCAACTAAATATGGCCTCCAATTAGAGCAAACGGCAACCAGCTGCCTCTAATTTGGAGGTCATTACCAAAAAAAAACAACATAGAAATAGAAAAACTAGATAAACACATAGAAATAGAAAATGTAGAACATAAACCAAAAAAAACCGAACCACACTAAACAAACACCCCACTGTGACGTCCTGAACAAACTACAATAACAAATAATCCCCTTTTACTGGTCAGGACGTGACATGGTGATTGTCCTTTGGATCTTCTACATATACTACCTAGGAAGAAACCTAGAGAGGAAACAGGCTCTGAGGGGTGGCTAGGAAAAACTCCCCTAGAAAGGCCAAAACCTAGGAAGAAACCTAGAGAGGAACCAGGCTATGAGGGGCTGGCTAGGAAAAACTCCCCTAGAAAGGCCAAAACCTAGGAAGAAACCTAGAGAGGAACCAGGCTATGAGGGGGGGCTAGGAAAAACTCCCCTAGAAAGGCCAGGAATCTAGGAAGAAACCTAGAGAGGAACCAGGCTATGAGGGGTGGCTAGGAAAAACTCCCCTAGAAAGGCCAGGAATCTAGGAAGAAACCTAGAGAGGAACCAGGCTATGAGGGGTGGCTAGGAAAAACTCCCCTAGAAAGGCCAGAACCTTGGAAGAAACCTAGAGAGGAACCAGGCTCTGAGGGGGTGGCTAGGAAAAACTCCCCTAGAAACGGCAGGAACCTAGGAAGAAACCTAGAGAGGAACCAGGCTCTGAGGGGGTGGCTAGGAAAAACTCCCCTAGAAACGGCAGGAACCTAGGAAGAAACCTAGAGAGGAACCAGGCTCTGAGGGGGTGGCTAGGAAAAACTCCCCTAGAAACGGCAGGAACCTAGGAAGAAACCTAGAGAGGAACCAGGCTCTGAGGGGGTGGCTAGGAAAAACTCCCCTAGAAACGGCAGGAACCTAGGAAGAAACCTAGAGAGGAACCAGGCTCTGAGGGGTGGCTAGGAAAAACTCCTCTAGAAAGGCCAGGAACCTAGGAAGAAACCTAGAGAGCAACCAGGCTCTGAGGGGTGGCTAGGAAAAACTCCCCTAGAAAGGCCAGGAACCTAGGAAGAAACCTAGAGAGGAACCAGGCTCTGAGGGGGTGGCTAGGAAAAACTCCCTTAGAAAGGAGATTTTCCTGGCTATTCTGTGTTGAGCAGTTAACAAAGAAATATGTAGTCCGACAGTGCATTCGGAAAGTATTCAGACCCCTTCAATATTTCCACATATTATTACGTTTACAGCCTTATTCAATTTAGTTTTTAAATTCTCATCAATCTACACACAATATCCCTTAATGACAAAGCAAAAACAGTTTTTTCTAAATTTTTGCAATTTTGTAAAAATGTTTAAAAATAAGTATTCAGACCTTTTACTCAGTACTTTGTTGAAGCGCCTTTGGCAGCGATTACAGCCTGGAGTCTTATTGGGTATGACGCTACAAGCCTGGCAGCGATTACAGCCTGGAGTCTTCTTGGGTATGATGCTACAAGCCTGGCAGCGATTACAGCCTGGAGTCTTATTGGGTATGACGCTTCAAGCCTGGCAGCGATTACAGCCTGGAGTCTTCTTGGGTATGATGCTACAAGCTTGACGAAGCGGTCTAAGTTCACTGCATCTCATTGCAAGACGCGTCACTACAGACACCCTGGTTCGAATCCAGGCTGTATCACAACCGGCTGTGACGGAGAGTCCCGTAAAGGCGTCCCAGCGTCGTCCGGGTTCGGCCAGGGGCGTAGTTGGAGCAGAAGGGTGATCTGGTGTCTCCATGTGTAGATGTTCCTGAAGGAGCAGCTCCACCAGGTGTTGGAGTGGAAGGGTGATCTGGTGTCTCCATGTGTAGATGTTCCTGAAGGAGGGAGGTCCACCAGGTGTTGGAGTGGAAGGGTGATCTGGTGTCTCCATGTGTAGATGTTCCTGAAGGAGCAGCTCCACCAGGTGTTGGAGTGGAAGGGTGATCTGGTGTCTCCATGTGTAGATGTTCCTGAAGGAGGAGCTCCACCAGGTGTTGGAGTGGAAGGGTGATCTAGTGTCTCCATGTTTAGATGTTCCTGAAGGAGGAGCTCCACCAGGTGTTGGAGTGGAAGGGTGATCTGGTGTCTCCATGTGTAGATGTTCCTGAAGGAGGAGCTCCACCAGGTGTTGGAGTGGAAGGGTGATCTGGTGTCTCCATGTGTAGATGTTCCTGAAGGAGGGAGCTGTTGGAGTGGAAGGGTGATCTGGTGTCTCCATGTGTAGATGTTCCTGAAGGAGCAGCTCCACCAGGTGTTGGAGTGGAAGGGTGATCTGGTGTCTCCATGTGTAGATGTTCCTGAAGGAGGGAGCTGTTGGAGTGGAAGGGTGATCTAGTGTCTCCATGTGTAGATGTTCCTGAAGGAGCAGCTCCACCAGGTGTTGGAGTGGAAGGGTGATCTGGTGTCTCCATGTGTAGATGTTCCTGAAGGAGCAGCTCCACCAGGTGTTGGAGTGGAGGGGTGATCTGGTGTCTCCATGTGTAGATGTTCCTGAAGGAGGGAGGTCCACCAGGTGTTGGAGTGAAAGGGTGATCTGGTGTCTCCATGTGTAGATGTTCCTGAAGGAGGGAGCTGTTGGAGTGGAAGGGTGATCTGGTGTCTCCATGTGTAGATGTTCCTGAAGGAGGAGCTCCACCAGGTGTTGGAGTGGAAGGGTGATCTGGTGTCTCCATGTGTAGATGTTCCTGAAGGAGCAGCTCCACCAGGTGTTGGAGTGGAAGGGTGATCTGGTGTCTCCATGTGTAGATGTTCCTGAAGGAGGAGCTCCACCAGGTGTTGGAGTGGAAGGGTGATCTGGTGTCTCCATGTGTAGATGTTCCTGAAGGAGGAGCTCCACCAGGTGTTGGAGTGGAAGGGTGATCTGGTGTCTCCATGTGTAGATGTTCCTGAAGGAGCAGCTCCACCAGGTGTTGGAGCAGAAGGGTGATCTGGTGTCTCCATGTGTAGATGTTCCTGAAGGAGGGAGCTGTTGGAGTGGAAGGGTGATCTAGTGTCTCCATGTGTAGATGTTCCTGAAGGAGGAGCTCC
>NW_021822728.1:80000-85000 GCF_901001165.1 Salmo trutta
AAAATCATATTTCAACCAGGCGGGTGGCGACACAAAAGTCAGAAATAACGATATAATTATTAATGCCTTACCTTTGAAGATCTTCTTCTGTTGGCAGTCCAAAATGTCCCAGAAACATCACAAATGGTCCTTTTGTTCGATAAATTCCTTCTTTATATCCCCAAAATGTCCGTTTATTTGGCGCGTTCGATTCAGAAATACACCGGTTTCAACTCTCCCAACATGACTACAAAGTATCTAATAAGTTACCTGTAATCTTGGTCCAAACATTTCAAACAACGTTCCTAATCCAACCTCAGGTACCCTAAAACGTAAATAATCGATCAAATTTTAAGACGGAATAAACTGTTTCTAATACCGGATCAAAACAACGTGAAGGGCGCTCCAGTTCAGATGCACCGAAACAGTAGAGTCCACCTGGAGTGACACTTACAATGAATAGGAGAACTTCTTCATTTCTCAAAAGAAAAACATCAAACAATTTCTTAAGACTGTTGACATCTAGTGGAAGTCATAGGAACTGCAATCAGGTTCCTAATAATAAGGGTATCCCATAGAAACCTATTGGAAAATCCTATGACCTCAATTTATTTCCCCTTGGATGGTTTGTCCTCAGGATTTCAGTTCTGTTATACTCACAGACATTATTTTAACAGTTTTAGAAACTTTAGAGTGTTTTCTATCCAAATCTATGAAATATATGCATATCCTAGCTTCTGGGCCTGAGTAACAGGCAGTTTACTTGGGGGACGCTTTTCATCCAGAGGTGAGAGAGGATATAATCCTATGTTCCTTCCCTCAATCCTATTTTAAATCTCCCTTCCTTCCTGTTTGACATTCCTTGAGATCAATCAGAAAGGTTTCCTTGTCCACATATTCACAGATTTCCAGGAAACAGTGACACATTCGGTCTATAGTGCAAAAAAGTTGAACAGAGCAGAGGTAGAGTTACTGTCAGATCACCTGTACAGAGCAGAGGTATAGATAGCCTAAAGACCTGTTCCCATTGATGCCCATGAGACCTAAAGACCTGTTCCCATTGTAGACTACTGCCCATGAAACCTTAAAGGCCTGTTCCGATTGTAGACTACTGCCCATGAAAACCTAAAGACCTGTTCCCATTGTAGACTACTGCCCATGAAACCTAAAGGCCTGTTCCCATTGTAGACTACTGCCCATGAAACCTTAAAGGCCTGTTCCCATTGTAGACTACTGCCCATGAAACCTAAAGACCTGTTCCCATTGTAGACTACTGCCCATGAAACCTAAAGACCTGTTCCCATTGTAGACTACTGCCCATGAAACCTAAAGACCTGTTCCCATTGTAGACTACTGCCCATGAAACCTAAAGGCCTGTTCCCATTGTAGACTACTGCCCATGAAACCTAAAGGCCTGTTCCCATTGTAGACTACTGCCCATGAAACCTTAAAGGCCTGTTCCCACTGTAGACTACTGCCCATGAAACCTAAAGACCTGTTCCCATTAATGCCCATGAAAACCTTAAAGGCCTGTTCCCATTGTAGACTACTGCCCATGAAACCTAAAGGCCTGTTCCCATTGTAGACTACTGCCCATGAAAACCAAATGGGCTGTTCCCATTGTAGACTACTGCCCATGAAACCTAAAGACCTGTTCCCATTGTAGACTACTGCCCATGAAACCTAAAGACCTGTTCCCATTGTAGACTACTGCCCATGAAAACCTAAAGGCCTGTTCCCATTGTAGACTACTGCCCATGAAAACCAAATGGGCTGTTCCCATTGTAGACTACTGCCCATGAAAACTAAAGACCTGTTCCCATTGTAGACTACTGCCCATGAAACCTAAAGACCTGTTCCCATTGTAGACTACTGCCCATGAAACCTAAAGACCTGTTCCCATGAAACCGTTTGAGATCAAATCCTTTCAAGACTTTGTATTTATGTAGGCTACACCGTCCCTTCAAACTCATCCCCGTTGTCTCTCATTTTAGTGTTTTAATAAACGGGGTCAGCCTAGCTAAGATCTGAACCCTTGACTGACCCCTTGACCTCTACCCTCTAACCCCTCTGTGTAGGAGCGAGCCAACAGAGAGGTAGTAAACGTTGCAACTCTGCCCATCCCTGCTGAGCTGGGGTTTCTGCTGCAGGCGACAGCAGGTAGGTCATTATCCTGAATAACACACTAGCTCTGGTCCAGCTCCCCACGTCTATATGTCTAGCTCTGGTCCAGCTCCCCACGTCTCTATGTCTAGCTCTGGTCCAGCTCCTCACGTCTCTATGTCTAGCTCTGGTCCAGCTCCTCACATATCTCTGTCTAGCTCTGGTCCAGCTCCGCACGTCTATCTGTCTAGCTCTGGTCCGGCTCCGCACGTCTCTCTGTCTAGCTCTGGTCCCGCTCCCCACGTCTATATGTCTAGCTCTGGTCCAGCTCCTCACGTCTCTCTATCTAGCTCTGGTCCATCTCCTCACGTCTCTCTGTGTGTCTAGGTGGCAGGGAGCTCCACTCTGAGTGTCTAGCTCTGGTCCATCTCTTCACGTCTATCTGTGTATCTAGGTGGCAGGGAGCTCCACTCTCTCTGTCTAGCTCTGGTCCAGCTCCACACGTCTCTCTGTCTAGCTCTGGCCTAGCTCCTCACGTCGAGAGCTCCACTCTCAGTGTCTAGCTCTGGTCCAGGTCCCTCACGTCTCTCTGTGTATCTAGGTGGCAGGGAGCTCCACTCTCTCTATCTAGCTCTGGTCCATCTCCTCACGTCTCTCTGTGTATCTAGGTGGCAGGGAGCTCCACTCTCAGTGTCTAGCTCTGGTCCATCTCCTCACGTATCTCTGTGTATCTAGGTGGCAGGGAGCTCCACTCTCAGTTTCTAGCTCTGGTCCATCTCCTCACGTCTCTCTGTGTATCTAGGTGGCAGGGAGCTCCACTCTCAGTGTCTAGCTCTGGTCCATCTCCTCACGTCTATCTGTGTATCTAGGTGGCAGGGAGCTCCACTCTCAGTGTCTAGCTCTGGTCCAGGCCCCTACGGTCCAGGTGGATCCTCAGCTGACTCTGCCGCTGGACATCAACAACTACCTCATCACTCACTACATCAGGACCATCTTCAGGGTGAGAACACACCTTTAATAAAACCTGATGCTGAGCTCAGTGTTCAGCTGGTGAATCCATGTTGATGCTGAGCTCAGTGTTCAGCTGGTGAATCCATGTTGATGTTGAGCTCAGTGTTCAGCTGCTGAATCCATGTTGATGATGAGCTCAGTGTTCAGCTGGTGAATCCATGTTGTTGAGCTAAGTGTTCAGCTGGTGAATCCATGTTGATGAGCTCAGTGTTCAGCTGGTGAATCCATGTTGATGCTGAGCTCAGTGTTCAGCTGGTGAATCCAAGATGATGTTGAGTTCAGTGTTCAGCTGGTGAATCCATGTTGATGTTGAGCTCAGTGTTCAGGTGGTGAATCCATGTTGATGCTGAGCTCAGTGTTCAGCTGGTGAATCCATGTTGATGCTGAGCTCAGTGTTCAGCTGGTGAATCCATGTTGATGCTGAGCTCAGTGTTCAGCTGGTGAATCCATGTTGTTGTTGAGCTCAGTGTTCAGCTGTTGGTGAATCCATGTTGATGCTGAGCTCAGTGTTCAGCTGGTGAATCCATGTTGATGATGAGCTCTGTGTTCAGCTGGTGAATCCATGTTGATGATGAGCTCAGTGTTCAGCTGGTGAATCCATGTTGATGATGAGCTCAGTGTTCAGCTGGTGAATCCATGTTGATGATGAGCTCAGTGTTCAGCTGGTGAATCCATGTTGATGATGAGTTCAGTTTTCAGCTGGTAAATCCATGTTGTTGTTGAGCTCAGTGTTCAGCTGGTGAATCCATGTTGTTGTTGAGCTCAGTGTTCAGCTGGTGGTGAATCCATGTTGATGCTGAGATCAGTGTTCAGCTGGTGAATCCATGTTGATGATGAGCTCAGTGTTCAGCTGGTGAATCCATGTTGATGATGAGCTCAGTGTTCAGCTGGTGAATCCATGTTGATGAGCTCAGTGTTCAGCTGGTGAATCCATGTTGATGCTGAGCTCAGTGTTCAGCTGGTGAATCCAAGATGATGCTGAGCTCAGTGTTCAGCTGGTGAATACATGTTGTTGTTGAGCTCAGTGTTCAGCTGGTGGTGAATCCATGTTGATGCTGAGCTCAGTGTTCAGCTGGTGTATCCATGTTGATGATGAGCTCAGTGTTCAGCTGGTGAATCCATGTTGATGATGAGCTCAGTGTTCAGCTGGTGAATCCATGTTGATGATGAGCTCAGTGTTCAGCTGGTGAATCCATGTTGATGATGAGCTCAGTTTTCAGCTGGTGAATCCATGTTGATGATGAGCTCAGTGTTCAGCTGGTGAATCCATGTTGTTCTTGAGCTCAGTGTTCAGCTGGTGAATCCATGTTGTTGTTGAGCTCAGTGTTCAGCTGGTGAATCCATGTTGATGATGAGCTCAGTGTTCAGCTGGTGAATCCATGTTGTTGTTGAGCTCAGTGTTCAGCTGGTGAATCCATGTTGATGTGTGTTTGATGTTGAGCTCAGTGTTCAGCTGGTGAATCCATGTTGATGATGAGCTCAGTGTTCAGCTGGTGAATCCATGTTGATGTTGAGCTCAGTGTTCAGCTGGTGAATCCATGTTGATGTTGAGCTCAGTGTTCAGCTGGTGAATCCATGTTGTTGTTGAGCTCAGTGTTCAGCTGGTGGTGAATCCATGTTGATGCTGAGCTCAGTGTTCAGCTGGTGAATCCATGTTGATGATGAGCTCAGTGTTCAGCTGGTGAATCCATGTTGATGAGCTCAGTGTTCAGCTGGTGAATCCATGTTGATGCTGAGCTCAGTGTTCAGCTGGTGAATCCAAGATGATGCTGAGCTCAGTGTTCAGCTGGTGAATACATGTTGTTGTTGAGCTCAGTGTTCAGCTGGTGGTGAATCCATGTTGATGCTGAGCTCAGTGTTCAGCTGGTGTATCCATGTTGATGATGAGCTCAGTGTTCAGCTGGTGA
>NW_021822728.1:97500-101274 GCF_901001165.1 Salmo trutta
AGACACTGGCCTTGGTTGATGAGGAACCACCTCCTCCTCCTATAGACACTGGCCTTGGTTGATGAGGAACCTCCTCCTATAGACACTGGCCTTGGTTGATGAGGAACCACCTCCTCCTCCTATAGACACTGGCCTTGGTTGATGAGGAACCTCCTCCTCCTCCTATAGACACTGGCCTTGGTTGATGAGGAACCTCCTCCTCCTATAGACACTGGCCTTGGTTGATGAAGAACCTCATCCTCCTATAGACACTGGCCTTGGTTGATGAGGAACCTCCTCCTCCTCCTATAGACACTGGCCTTGGTTGATGAGGAACCTCCTCCTCCTCCTATAGACACTGGCCTTGGTTGATGAGGAACCACCTCCTCCTCCTATAGACACTGGCCTTGGTTGATGAGGAACCACCTCCTCCTATAGACACTGGCCTTGGTTGATGAGGAACCACCTCCTCCTCCTATAGACACTGGCCTTGGTTGATGAGGAACCTCCTCCTATAGACACTGGCCTTGGTTGATGAGGAACCTCCTCCTCCTATAGACACTGGCCTTGGTTGATGAGGAACCTCCTCCTCCTCCTATAGACACTGGCCTGGTTGATGAGGAACCACCTCCTCCTCCTATAGACACTGGCCTTGGTTGATGAGGAACCACCTCCTCCTATAGACACTGGCCTTGGTGATGAGGAACCTCCTCCTCCTCCTATAGACACTGGCCTTGGTTGATGAGGAACCTCCTCCTCCTATAGACACTGGCCTTGGTTGATGAGGAACCTCCTCCTCCTATAGACACTGGCCTTGGTTGATGAAGAGCCTCCTCCTCCTATAGACACTGGCCTTGGTTGATGAGGAACCTCCTCCTCCTCCTATAGACACTGTCCTTGGTTGATGAGGAACCTCCTCCTCCTCCTATAGCCACTGGCCTTGGTTGATGAGGAACCACCTCCTCCTCCTATAGACACTGGCCTTGGTTGATGAGGAACCTCCTCCTCCTATAGACACTGGCCTTGGTTGATGAGGAACCTCCTCCTCTTATAGACACTGGCCTTGGTTGATGAGGAACCACCTCCTCCTCCTATAGACACTGGCCTTGGTTGATGAGGAACCTCCTCCTCCTCCTATAGACACTGGCCTTGGTTGATGAGGAACCTCCTCCTATAGACACTGGCCTTGGTTGATGAGGAACCTCCTCCTCCTATAGACACTGGCCTGGTGATGAGGAACCACCTCCTCCTATAGACCACTGGCCTTGGTTGATGAGGAACCCACCTACTCCTCCTATAGACACGGGCCTTGGTTGATGAGGAACCTCCTCCTCCTCTATAGACACTGGCCTTGGTTGATGAGGAACCTCCTCCTCCTCCTATAGACACTGGCCTTGGTTGATGAGGAACCTCCTCCTATAGACACTGGCCTTGGTTGATGAGGAACCTCCTCCTCCTATAGACACTGGCCTTGGTTGATGAAGAACCTCCTCCTCCTATAGACACTGGCCCTTGGTTGATGAGGAACCTCCTCTACCTCCTATAGACACTGGCCTTGGTTGATGAGGAACCTCATCCTCCTCCTACGGACACTGGCCTTGGTTGTTGAGGAAACCTCTCATCCTCCTATAGAACACTGGCCTGGTTGATGAGGAACCACCTCTCCTACTATAGAAACTGGCCTTGGTGATGAGGAACCTCCTCCTCCCTATAGACACTGGCCTGGTTGATGAGTGACCCACCCCTCCTCCTATAGACACTGGCCTTGGTTGATGAGGAACCACCTCCTCCTATAGACACTGGCCTTGGTTGATGAGGAACCACCTCCTCCTCCTATAGACACTGGCCTTGGTTGATGAGGAACCTCCTCCTCCTCCTATAGACACTGGCCTTGGTTGATGAGGAACCTCCTCCTATAGACACTGGCCTTGGTTGATGAGGAACCACCTCCTCCTATAGACATTGGCCTTGGTTGATGAGGAACCTCCTCCTCCTCCTATAGACACTGGCCTTGGTTGATGAGGAACCTCCTCCTCCTCCTATAGACACTGGCCTTGGTTGATGAGGAACCACCTCCTCCTATAGACACTGGCCTTGGTTGATGAGGAACCACTCCTCCTCCTATAGACACTGGCCTTGGTTGATGAGGAACCACCTCCTCTATAGACACTGGCCTTGGTTGATGAGGAACCTCCTCCCCTATAGACACTGGCCTTGGTTGATGAGGAACCACCTCCTATAGACACTGGCCTTGGTTGATGAGGAACCTCCTCCTATAGACACTGGCCTTGGTTGATGAGGAACCTCCTCCTCCTCCTATAGACACTGGCCTTGGTTGATGAGGAACCACCTCCTCCTCCTATAGACACTGGCCTTGGTTGATGAGGAACCACCTCCTCTCCTCCTACAGACACTGGCCTTGGTTGATGAGGAACCTCCTCCTCCTATAGACACTGGCCTTGGTTAATGAGGATCTCCTCCTCCTATAGACACTGGCCTTGGTTGATGAGGAACCTCCTCCTATAGACACTGGCCTTGGTTGATGAGGAACCACCTCCTCCTCCTATAGACACTGGCCTTGGTTGATGAGGAACCTCCTCCTCCTCCACCTATAGACACTGGCCTTGGTTGATGAGGAACCTCCTCCTCCTATAGACACTGGCCTTGGTTGATGAGGAACCTCCTCCTCCTCCTATAGACACTGGCCTTGGTTGATGAGGAACCTCCTCCTCCTCCTATAGACACTGGCCTTGGTTGATGAGGAACCACCTCCTCCTCCACCTATAGACACTGGCCTTGGTTGATGAGGAACCTCCTCCTCCTATAGACACTGGCCTTGGTTGATGAGGAACCTCCTCCTCCTCCTATAGACACTGGCCTTGGTTGATGAGGAACCACTCCTCCTCCTATAGACACTGGCCTTGGTTGATGAGGAACCACCTCCTCCTATAGACACTGGCCTTGGTTGATGAGGAACCTCCTCCTCCTCCTATAGACACTGGCCTTGGTTGATGAGGAACCTCCTCCTCCTATAGACACTGGCCTTGGTTGATGAGGAACCTCCTCCTCCTCCTATAGACACTGGCCTTGGTTGATGAGGAACCACCTCCTCCTATAGACACTGGCCTTGGTTGATGAGGAACCTCCTCCTCCTCCTATAGACACTGGCCTTGGTTGTTGAGGAACCACCTCTCCTATAGACACTGGCCTTGGTTGATGAGGAACCACCCCCTCCTCCTATAGACACTGGCCTTAGTTGATGAGGAACCTCACCACCTCCTATAGACACTGGCCTTGGTTGATGAGGAACCTCCTCCTCCTATAGACACTGGCCTTGGTTGATGAGGAACCACCTCCTCCTATAGACACTGGCCTTGGTTGATGAGGAACCTCCTATAGACACTGGCCTTGGTTGATGAGGAACCTCCTCCTCAGGATCTACTGTTCTGGTCTGGGTGGGACGCCAGCAGCCCGGTACTGCTGGAGGTTCTGCTAGATCCACAGCGGCGTAGGCAATAGGGGACATTTAACCACGACTCTGAGTCCCTCGCCTTCTAAAACATACTTCATTCTTAGACAAAAAGGTGGTCAGTAGAACCATATAGTGTTCATTGGTTTTTCTTTCTAGAACCCTCTATGAAGGGTTCTCCCAAGAACCATTTTAATATTTTAAAGGTTCTTTCTAGAACCGTCTACGAAGGGTCTACCAAAACCATTTATCACCTAAAGGTTCTTTCTAGAACCGTCTATGAAGGGTTCTACCAAAAACCATTTCATCACCTAAAGGTTCTTTCT
>NW_021822728.1:101374-103874 GCF_901001165.1 Salmo trutta
CTGGAGGCGGCGACTATGTGTTGACCTGATCTCAGACCTGGAGTTACCGACTGACTTTTCCAAACAGAAGAGCTACTTCGTCGTGTCATCAGCACAGGACCCCAGCTGGCTCACGACCAGCATGTACGTTACACACTTCATACACACTACACTACGCTACGCTACACTACACACTACGCTACGCTACGCTACAGTACACTCCACACGCTACGCTACGCTGCGCTACAGTACGCTACACATACGCTACGCTACATACAGACCACTACACTACGCTACACTACACTCTAAAACTAAACTAAACAGAAGTCAAATCAAATTAAACTTATTTATACAGAACAACGCAGACATGGAAGCTGCACAATGTGATTCACAGGAGAAAAAAAAACAGAATAAAAACTATGAAAATAATAACTGAAATATTTACTACACACAAAACTAAGAGGATATATATATATATATATATATATACAAACTACGCTTAAAAAGTACAATACATTTTTTTGGTACGTGACATTTATCATTCTATGTACATGAAATCAAATCGTTAAAATCCAGACAATAAAATCATTAAAAATCCAATATTTACACAAGAAGCTAACCTAATATATATAATATCACACAGTCAAACTCTCATTTCATTTAGTAAGTTCACCATTCTGCCATTCTCACTGTTAATAACACATCAAAACAAATAAACAGTGCATTATAGAAACACGCAGATGTGTAAATAAATACTCTTATACAGCATTTAGGACCTACGACAAAAAAAAAATAAATAGAATTAAAAAAAGATATAAACGGTTGTCACAAAAAAAACCGCAGTGCAAAAACAACCACCACAACCCCAAAGAAAAACACGCACACCTATATAGGACTTCCAATCGAAGGCAGCTCAACAGTTTTGGTCCCCCGTCAGGTTCTCTGCTAGGCTATTCCAGAGGCTTTGGGATAGTAACTAAAGGCTGTCTCTCCATGCTTCTTGGTCCTGGGCTTGGGATAGTTAAAAGGCTTCTCTCTCCATGCCTCTTGGTCCTGGGCTTTGGGATAGTTAAAAGGCTTCCTCTCCATGCCCTTGGTCCTGGGCTTAGGATAGTAACTAAGGCTTCTCTCTCCAGCCTCTTGGTCTGGGCTTTAGGATATTAACTAAAGGCTTTCTCTCTCCTGCCTCTTGGTCCTGGGCTTTAGGATATTAACCTAAGGTTCTCTCTCCATGCCTCTTGGTCCTGGGCTTGGGATAGTTAAAGGCTTCTCTCTCCATGCCCCTTGGTCCTGGGCTTTAGGATATTAACTAAAGGCTTCTCTCTCCATGCCTCTTGGTCCTGGGCTTTGGGATAGTTAAAAGGCTTCTCTCTCCATGCCTCTTGGTCCTGGGCTTTGGGATAGTTAAAAGGCTTCTCTCTCCATGCCTCTTGGTCCTGGGCTTTGGGATAGTTAAAAGGCTTCTCTCTCCATGCCTCTTGGTCCTGGGCTTTGGGATAGTAACTAAAGGCTTCTCTCTCCATGCCTCTGGTCCTGGGCTTTAGGATAGTTAAAAGGCTCTCTCTCCATGCCTCTTGGTCCTGGGCTTTGGGTTACGTTAAAAGGCTTCTCTCTCCATGCCCTCTTGGTCCTGGGCTTTGGGATAGTTAAAAGGCTTCTCTTCTCCATGCCTCTTGGTCCTGGGCTTTGGGATAGTAACTAAAGGCTTCTCTCTCCATGCTCTTGGTCCTGGGCTTTGGGTAGTTTAAAAGGCTTCTCTCTCCATGCCTCTTGGTCCTGGGCTTTAGGATAGTAACTAAAGGCTTCTCTCTCCATGCCTCTGGTCCTGTGCTTTAGGATAGTAACTAAGGCTTCTCTCTCCATGCCTCTTGGTCCTGGGCTTGGGTTAGTTAAAAGGCTTCTCTCTCCATGCTCTTGGTCCTGGGCTTTGGGATAGTTAAAAGGCTTCTCTCTCCATGCCCCTGGTCCTGGGCTTTAGGATAGTAACTAAAGGCTTCTCTCTCCATGCTCTTGGTCCTGGGCTTTAGGATAGTAACTAAAGGCTTCTCTCTCCATGCCTCTTGGTCCTGGGCTTTGGGATAGTTAAAAGGCTTCTCTCTCCATGCCCCTTGGTACTGGGCTTTGGGATAGTTAAAAGGCTGTCTCTCCATGCCCCTTGGTCCTGGGCTTTGGGATAGTTAAAAGGCTTCTCTCTCCATGCCTCTTGGTCCTGGGCTTTGGGATAGTTAAAAGGCTTCTCTCTCCATGCCTCTTGGTCCTGGGCTTTGGGATAGTTAAAAGGCTTCTCTCTCCATGCCTCTTGGTCCTGGGCTTTAGGATAGTACTAAAGGCTTCTCTCTCCATGCCTCTTGGTCCTGGGCTTTGGGTTAGTAAAAGGCTTCTCTCTCCATGCCCCTTGGTCCTGGGCTTTGGGATAGTTAAACGGCCAGAGGACCTGAAGGACCTACTGGGTACATAACTTAAAAGCATGTCTGAGATTTATTGGGGTGATCTTATCATGGACTGATTTACAAAATCCTTT
>NW_021822728.1:108874-168874 GCF_901001165.1 Salmo trutta
CCTCCTCTCCTCCTATTAGACACTGGCCTTGGTTGATGAGGAACCTCCTCCTCCTCCTTAGACACTGGCCTTGGTTGATGAGGAACCCACCTCCTCCTCCTATAGACACTGGCCTTGGTTGATGAGGAACCTCCTCCTATAGACACTGGCCTTGGTTGATGAGGAACCCACCTCCTCCTCCTATAGACACTGGCCTTGGTTGATGAGGAACCTCCTCCTCCTCCTATAGACACTGGCCTTGGTTGATGAGGAACCTCCTCCTCCTATAGACACTGGCCTTGGGTTGATGAAGAACCCTCATCCTCCTATAGACACTGGCCTTGGTTGATGAGGAACCTCCTCCTCCTCCTATAGACACTGGCCTTGGTTGATGAGGAACCTCCTCCTCCTCCTATAGACACTGGCCTTGGTTGATGAGGAACCACCTCCTCCTCCTATAGACACTGGCCTTGGTTGATGAGGAACCACCTCCTCCTCCTATAGACACTGGCCTTGGTTGATGAGGAACCACCTCCTCCTATAGACACTGGCCTTGGTTGATAGGAACCTCCTCCTCCTCCTATAGACACTGGCCTTGGTTGATGAGGAACATCCTCCTCATTCCTATAGACACTGGCCTTGGTGGAACTCTCCTCCCCTATAGACCTGGCCTTGGTGATGAGGAACCTCCTCCTCCTCCTATAGGACACTGGCCTTGGTTGATGAGGAACCACCTCCTCCTCCTATAGACACTGGCCTTGGTTGATGAGGAACCTCCTCCTATAGACACTGGCCTTGGTTGATGAGGAACCACCTCCTCCTCCTATAGACACTGGCCTTGGTTGATGAGGAACCTCCTCCTCCTCCTATAGACACTGGCCTTGGTTGATGAGGAACCTCCCTCCTCTATAGACATGGCCTTGGTTGATGAAGAACCTCATCCTCCTATAGGACCACTGGCCTTGGTGATGAGGAACCTCCTTCCTCCTCCTATAGACACTGGCCTTGGTTGATGAGGAACCTCCTCCTCCTCCTATAGACACTGGCCTTGGTTGATGAGGAACCACCTCCTCCTCCTATAGACACTGGCCTTGGTTGATGAGGAACCACCTCCTCCTATAGACACTGGCCAGTGTGATGAGGAACCACCTCCTCCTCCTATAGACACTGGCCTTGGTTGATGAGGAACCTCCTCCTATAGACACTGGCCTTGGTTGATGAGGAACCTCCTCCTCCTATAGACACTGGCCTTGGTTGATGAGGAACCTCCTCCTCCTCCTATAGACACTGGCCTTGGTTGATGAGGAACCACCTCCTCCTCCTATAGACACTGGCCTTGGTTGATGAGGAACCACCTCCTCCTATAGACACTGGCCTTGGTTGATGAGGAACCTCCTCCTCCTCCTATAGACACTGGCCTTGGTTGATGAGGAACCTCCTCCTCCTATAGACACTGGCCTTGGTTGATGAGGAACCTCCTCCTCCTATAGACACTGGCCTTGGTTGATGAAGAGCCTCCCTCCTCTATAGACACTGGCCTTGGTTGATGAGGAACCCTCCTCCTCCTCCTATAGACACTGTCCTTGGTTGATGAGGAACCCTCCTCCTCCTCCTATAGCCACTGGCCTGGTTGATGAGGAACCACCTCCTCTCCTATAGACACTGGCCTTGGTTGATGAGGAACCTCCTCCTCCTATAGACACTGGCCTTGGTTGATGAGGAACCCTCCTCTCTTATAGACATGGCCTTGGTTGATGAGGAACCACCTCCTCCTCCTATAGACACTGGCCTTGGTTGATTGAGGAACCTCTCCTCCTCCTATAGACACTGGCCTTGGTTGATGAGGAATCCTCCTACTATAGACAACTGGCCTTGGTTGATGAGGAACCTCCTCTCCTATAGACACTGGCCTTGGTTGATGAGGAACCACCTCCTCCTATAGACACTGGCCTTGGTTGATGAGGAACCACCTACTCCTCCTATAGACACTGGCCTTGGTTGATGAGGAACCTCCTCCTCCTCCTATAGACACTGGCCTTGGTTGATGAGGAACCTCCTCCTCCTCCTATAGACACTGGCCTTGGTTGATGAGGAACCTCCTCCTCCTATAGACACTGGCCTTGGTTGATGAGGAACCTCCTCCTCCTATAGACACTGGCCTTGGTTGATGAAGAACCTCCTCCTCCTATAGACACTGGCCTTGGTTGATGAGGAACCTCCTCCTCCTCCTATAGACACTGGCCTTGGTTGATGAGGAACCTCATCCTCCTCCTACGGACACTGGCCTTGGTTGTTGAGGAACCTCCTCCTCCTCCTATAGACACTGGCCTTGGTTGATGAGGAACCACCTCCTCCTCCTATAGACACTGGCCTTGGTTGATGAGGAACCTCCTCCTCCTATAGACACTGGCCTTGGTTGATGAGGAACCACCTCCTCCTATAGACACTGGCCTTGGTTGATGAGGAACCACCTCCTCCTCCTATAGACACTGGCCTTGGTTGATGAGGAACCTCCTCCTCCTCCCTATAGACACTGGCCTTGGTTGATGAGGAACCTCCTCCTATAGACACTGGCCTTGGTTGATGAGGAACCACCTCCTCCTATAGACATTGGCCTTGGTTGATGAGGAACCTCCTCCTCCTCCTATAGACACTGGCCTTGGTTGATGAGGAACCTCCTCCTCCTCCTATAGACACTGGCCTTGGTTGATGAGGAACCACCTCCTCCTATAGACACTGGCCTTGGTTGATGAGGAACCACCTCCTCCTCCTATAGACACTGGCCTTGGTTGATGAGGAACCACCTCCTCCTATAGACACTGGCCTTGGTTGATGAGGAACCTCCTCCTCCTATAGACACTGGCCTTGGTTGATGAGGAACCACCTCCTCCTATAGACACTGGCCTTGGTTGATGAGGAACCACCTCCTATAGACACTGGCCTTGGTTGATGAGGAACCTCCTCCTCCTCCTATAGACACTGGCCTTGGTTGATGAGGAACCACCTCCTCCTCCTATAGACACTGGCCTTGGTTGATGAGGAACCACCTCCTCCTCCTCCTACAGACACTGGCCTTGGTTGATGAGGAACCTCCTCCTCCTATAGACACTGGCCTTGGTTAATGAGGATCTCCTCCTCCTATAGACACTGGCCTTGGTTGATGAGGAACCTCCTCCTCCTATAGACACTGGCCTTGGTTGATGAGGAACCACCTCCTCCTCCTATAGACACTGGCCTTGGTTGATGAGGAACCTCCTCCTCCTCCACCTATAGACACTGGCCTTGGTTGATGAGGAACCTCCTCCTCCTATAGACACTGGCCTTGGTTGATGAGGAACCTCCTCCTCCTCCTATAGACACTGGCCTTGGTTGATGAGGAACCTCCTCCTCCTCCTATAGACACTGGCCTTGGTTGATGAGGAACCACCTCCTCCTCCACCTATAGACACTGGCCTTGGTTGATGAGGAACCTCCTCCTCCTATAGACACTGGCCTTGGTTGATGAGGAACCTCCTCCTCCTCCTATAGACACTGGCCTTGGTTGATGAGGAACCACCTCCTCCTCCTATAGACACTGGCCTTGGTTGATGAGGAACCACATCCTCCTATAGACACTGGCCTTGGTTGATGAGGAACCTCCTCCTCCTCCTATAGACACTGGCCTTGGTTGATGAGGAACCTCCTCCTCCTATAGACACTGGCCTTGGTTGATGAGGAACCTCCTCCTCCTCCTATAGACACTGGCCTTGGTTGATGAGGAACCACCTCCTCCTATAGACACTGGCCTTGGTTGATGAGGAACCTCCTCCTCCTCCTATAGACACTGGCCTTGGTTGTTGAGGAACCACCTCCTCCTATAGACACTGGCCTTGGTTGATGAGGAACCACCCCCTCCTCCTATAGACACTGGCCTTAGTTGATGAGGAACCTCACCACCTCCTCCTATAGACACTGGCCTTGGTTGATGAGGAACCTCCTCCTCCTATAGACACTGGCCTTGGTTGATGAGGAACCACCTCCTCCTATAGACACTGGCCTTGGTTGATGAGGAACCTCCTCCTATAGACACTGGCCTTGGTTGATGAGGAACCTCCTCCTCAGGATCTACTGTTCTGGTCTGGGTGGGACGCCAGCAGCCCGGTACTGCTGGAGGTTCTGCTAGATCCACAGCGGCGTAGGCAATAGGGGACATTTAACCACGACTCTGAGTCCCTCGCCTTCTAAAACATACTTCATTCTTAGACAAAAAGGTGGTCAGTAGAACCATATAGTGTTCATTGGTTTGTTCTTTCTAGAACCCTCTATGAAGGGTTCTCCCAAGAACCATTTTATATTTTAAAGGTTCTTTCTAGAACCGTCTACGAAGGGTTCTACCGAGAACCATTTTATCACCTAAAGGTTCTTTCTAGAACCGTCTATGAAGGGTTCTACCAAAAACCATTTCATCACCTAAAGGTTCTTTCTAGAACCGTCTATGAAGGGTTCTCCCAAGAACCATTTTATATTTTAAAGGTTCTTTCTAGAACCGTCTACGAAGGGTTCTACCGAGAACCATTTTATCATCTAAAGGTTCTTTCTAGAACCGTCTATGAAGGGTTCTACCAAAAACCATTTCATCACCTAAAGGTTCTTTCTAGAACCGTCTATGAAGGGTTCTACCAAGAACCATTTTATCACCTAAAGGTTCTTTCTAGAACCCTCTATGAAGGGTTCTACAGAGAACACTTTTATCACCTAAAGGTTCTTTCTAGAACCGTCTATGATGGGTTCTACCGAGAACACTTTTATCACCTAAAGGTTCTTTCTAGAACCGTCTATGAAGGGTTCTACCGAGAACCATTTTATCGCCTAAAGGTTCTTTCTAGAACCCTCTATGAAGGGTTCTACCGAGAACACTTTTATCACCTAAAGGTTCTTTCTAGAACCCTCTATGAAGGGTTCTACCGAGAACCATTTTATCTTTGGAAGGTTCTTCCAAGATGAACAATCCCACCAGCCTTTTCATCCTTTAAAATGAAATGATTCATGACAATATGTTATATATATATATATATAGTCTTTCTTTGAGGACCTAGTTATACTCTAACACGTGGCTGTTAGGAATCTCCTGGTTTACAGGCCACATCAGGTCAGCAAGGCACATTATGCTGGCTTGCAAAGCGATGGGTAATTCCTATTGGAATCCAGCCAGAGTTACGATATCCAACAAGGGGAATAGTTTATCACCTGTAACATGCTTTCAGAATGACTGTCAGGGTAGAGAAGACTGAATACTGAGACTACCTCCATCATCTACACTAGAACGACCATCTCATACTGAGACTACCTCCATCATCTCATACTGAGACCACCTCCGTCATCTCATACTGAGACCACCTCCATCATCTCATACTGAGACTACCTCCATCTCATACTGAGACCACCTCCACCATCTCATACTGAGACTACCTCCATCATACTGAGACTACCTCCATCATCTACACTAGAACAACCATCTCATACTGAGACTACCTCCATCATCTACACTAGATCAACCATCTCATACTGAGACCACCTCCATCATCTCATACTGAGACTACCTCCATCATCTACACTAGATCAACCATCTCATACTGAGACTACCTCCATCATCTCATACTGAGACTACCTCCATCATCTCATACTGAGACTACCTCCATCATCTACACTAGAACAACCATCTCATACTGAGACCACCTCCATCATCTCATACTGAAACTACCTCCATCATCTCATACTGAAACTACCTCCATCATCTACACTAGAACAACCATCTCATACTGAGACTACCTCCATCATCTCATACTGAGACTACCTCCATCATACTGAGACCACCTCCATCATCTACACTAGAACAACCATCTCATACTGAGACCACCTCCATCATCTACACTAGATCAACCATCTCATACTGAGACCACCTCCATCATCTCATACTGAGACTACCTCCATCATCTAGACTAGAACAACCATCTCATACTGAGACTACCTCCATCATCTAGACTAGAACAACCATCTCATACTGAGACCACCTCCATCATCTCATACTGAGACTACCTCCATCATCTACACTAGAACAACCATCTCATACTGAGACTACCTCCATCATCTAGACTAGAACAACCATCTCATACTGAGACCACCTCCATCATCTAGACTAGAACAACCATCTCATACTGAGACCACCTCCATCATCTCATACTGAGACCACCTCCATCATCTACACTAGATCAACCATCTCATACTGAGACCACCTCCATCATCTCATAATGAGACTACCTCCATCATCTAGACTAGAACAACCATCTCATACTGAGACTACCTCCATCATCTAGACTAGAACAACCATCTCATACTGAGACCACCTCCATCATCTCATACTGAGACTACCTCCATCATCTACACTAGAACAACCATCTCATACTGAGACTACCTCCATCATCTAGACTAGAACAACCATCTCATACTGAGACCACCTCCATCATCTAGACTAGAACAACCATCTCATACTGAGACCACCTCCATCATCTCATACTGAGACCACCTCCATCATCTAGACTAGAACAACCATCTCATACTGAGACCACCTCCATCATCTCATACTGAGACTACCTCCATCATCTAGATCAACCATCTCAGTAACAGGTGCAATAAATAACAACTGCTAACAGGTTGAATTAGTTTAGAAAACTGGATGTTGTTCATCTTTGGCTTCAAATTAAATCAACCAATCAATGTATGTTCATGCAAAAAACCTGATATTACTGTAAAAAAATGATTTAAAAAAATAAATAATTGAAAATCGCCCCTGCAAGAGAGCATGCTGGGAAATGTTATATATGGATCTATGTAGAACCCTTCTTGCATTTCAAAGAATCATCAAAGAACCCTTGTCTTCCAAAAAGGGTTCTTAGATTGTTAAAGGTTCCAGGTAGAACCTCATTAACACATTATCTACAGGACCAGAACTCTGGATCTCCAGCCTCATTAACACATTATCTACAGGACCAGAACACTGGATCACCAGCCTCATTAACACATTATCTACAGGACCAGAACACTGGATCACCAGCCTCATTAACACATTATCTACAGGACCAGAACACTGGATCACCAGCCTCATTAACACATTATCTACAGGACCAGAACACTGGATCACCAGCCTGTGTCGTTACCCGGTTACCGTAACTGTCACGGCGACCAGATCGCCACGGTGATATCCCACGCCCCGCCCCCCCCCCCCCCCGGCAACCGGATACGAAGGAACTGATCAGATGGACCTGATTAATTAACGAGACTATGTCCTACATCACACACACACACACACACACACACACACTACACACACACACACACACACACACACACACACACACACACACACACAGACACAGACACAGACACACACACACACACACACACACACACTACACACACACACACACACACACACAGACACAGACACAGACACACACACACACAGACACAGACACAGACACACACACAGACACACACACACACACACACACACACATACACACACACACACACACACACACAGACACACACACACACACACACACACCACGGACACACACACACACACACAGACACACACACACACACACACAGACACACACACCACAAGGACACACACACAACAGACACACACACACACCACAATAACACACACACACACACACCACGGGGACTCACACACACACACACACACACACACCACGAACACACACACACACACAGACACACACCACGAACGCACACACACACACACACACACACACACACACACACCACGGACACACACACACACACCACGAACACACACACACACACAGACGCACACACACACACACACACAGACACACACACCACAAGGACACACACACAACAGACACACACACACACCACAAGGACACACACACACACACACATCACGGGGACTCACACACACACACACACACACACACACCACGAACACACACACACACACAGACACAGACACACACACCACGAACGCACACACACACACACACACACACACACACACACACACACACACACCACGGACACTCACACACACACACCACGAACACACACACACACACACACACACAGACACACACACACACACACACACACACACACACACACACACACACACACACAAGACCTCCAAGACATGCTAACCTCTCCTGTTATTGGTAATGGTAAAAAGCTAGCATGGGTTACAATGTTAGTCTCTGTAAACTTTCTCTCCCCTCTCTCCCCTGTCTCCCCTCTCTTCCCTCTCTCCCCTGTCGCCCCCCTCTCCCCCCTCTCCCCTCTCTCTCCCCTCTCTCCCCTCTCCCCCCTCTCTCTCCTCTCTCTCCCCTCTCTCCCCTCTCTCCCCTCTCTCTCCCCTCTCTCTCTCAGGACATGGAGCATCCATCTGGTCTCTCCAACAGGATGCAGGGGGGTGGGGGTGTCGGAGCGGGGAGATGGGACCCACAGCCGGGCTCGAGCACCCCTTACTCCACCCAGCCACCCCCTGGAGGTCAGTCAATCCCCTCATACACCTCTAGAGTTTTAGCGCTTTGACTTGTATCATAGCAGTTAGCCTTTAGCCTATTATTTAGCGGTTAGATGTAGCCTAGCGGTTAGATGTAGCCTAGCGTTTAGATGTAGCCTAGCGTTTAGATGTAGCCTAGCGGTTAGATGTAAACTAGCAGTTAGCCTTTAGCCTATAGTACAGCAGTTAGATGTAACCTAGCGGTTAGATGTAGCCTAGCAGTTAGATGTAGCCTAGCGGCTAGATGTAAACTAGCAGTTAGCCTTTAGCCTGTTATTTAGCAGTTAGCTGTAACATAGCAGTTAGATGTAGCCTAGCGGCTAGAAGTAACCTAGCAGTTAGCCTTTATCCTATTATTTAGCAGTTAGCTGTAACATAGCAGTTAGCTGTAACCTAGGTGGTTAGCTGTAACCTAGCGGTTAGCTTTAACCTAGAAGTTAAGGGTTAGCCTAGCATTTAGCTATTAACTTATGATATTGTAGCCTTTGGCTAAGTGTTTAAGTTTTAGCGCTAGCATTTAGCCAGTGGTGGAAAAAGTACCCAATTGTCCTTCTTGAGTAAAAGTAAAGATACTTTAATTTTAAAATGGCTCAATTAAAAGTCACCCAGTAAAATATTACTTGAGTAAAAGTCTAAAAGTATTTTTTTTTAAATATACTTAAGTATCAAAGTATATAAATAATTTCACATTCCATATCTGAAGCAAACTAGATACACGGAAGGCCAGGGGCGCACTCCAACACTCAGACATCATTTACAAAAGGAAAACATAATTTATAAAGGGGGAAACCGGCCACGTCGCGGACACTGTGACGTCTTCCTCCAAGACAACCTAAACACCTTCTTCGCCCCCTTCGAGGAAAACACAGCGTAGCCAACGAGGGGCCACCGCCGTTCATGAAGACAGTGAGCTCTTGTTCTCCGGTGACCTGACGTGAGTAAAGCATTTAATCGCGTTAACCCTCGCAAAGGCTGCAGGCCCAGAAAGCACTCCTAGCCGCGTCCTCCGAGCATGTGCAGATCAGCTGGCTGGAGTGTTGACAGATATATTCAATCTCTCCCTGTCCCTGTCCCAGTCTGTTGTCCCCACATGCTTCAAGATCTCCACCATTGTTCCTGTACCCAAGAAAGCTAAGGTAACTGAGCTAAATGACTATCGCCCCCGTAGTACTCACTTCTGTCATCAGGAAGTGCTTTGAGAGGCTAGTTAAGGATCATATCACTTCCACCTTTACCTGACACCCTAGACCCACTTCAGTTTGCTTACCGCCCCAACGGGATGATGCAATCGCCATCACACTGCACGCTGCCCTAGCCCCATCTGGACAACAGGAATACCTATATAAGAATGATGTTCATCGACTACAGCTCAGCATTCAACACCATAGTACCCTTCGAGCTCATCACTAAGCTCGGGGGGGAATCCTGGGTCTGAACCTCATCCTGTGCAACTGGGTCCTGGACTTCCTGACGGGCCGACCCCAAGGTAGGTGAAGGTAGGAAACAACATCTCCATGATCCTCAACACAGGGGACCCCGACAAGGGGACCCCGACACATCTCCAACTCCAATCATCACGTTTGCGGACGACACAATAGCGGTAGGCCTGATCACCAACGACGACGAGACGGCCTACAGGGAGGAGGTGAGGGTCCTGGCGGAGGAGGAGTTGGTGGTGGTGGTGCCAGGGAAAATAAAATTTTTCCCCTCAATGTCAACAAAACAAAAAGGAGCTGATCGGGGACTTCAGCAAAGGGAGGCCAATCCAAGTTCCTCGGCGTACACGTCACTGACATCCTGAAATGGTCCGTCCAGACTGACAGGGTGGTAAAGAAGGCGCAACCGCACCCCTAAGAAACCTCGCAAACTTCTACAGATGTTACCACCAAGAGCATCCTGGTCGGGCTGTATCACCGCCTGGTACGGCAACTGCACCGTCCGCATCCACAGGGGTGAGGTCATCACTGGGGGGGCACACTGCCTGCCCTCCAGGACATCTACAGCACCTGTCACAGCGAAGGCCATGAAGATCATCAAGGAACTCAGCCACTCGAGCTGATTGCCTGTTCACCCCGTTGCCATCCAGAAGGTGAGGTCAGTACAGGTGCATCAAAGCTGGGACCCGAGAGACTGAAAAACAGCTTCTATCTCAAGGCCATCGGACTGTTAAACAGCTTCTATCTCCAGACCATCAGACTGATAAACAGCTTCTATCTCCAGACCATCAGACTGATAAACAGCTTCTATCTCCAGGCCATCAGACTGATAAACAGCTTCTATCCCCAGACTGATAAACAGCTTCTATCTCCAGACTGATAAACAGCTTCTATCTCCAGACCATCAGACTGATAAACAGCTTCTATCTCCAGACCATCAGACTGATAAACAGCTTCTATCTCCAGGCCATCAGACTGATAAACAGCTTCTATCTCCAGACCATCAGACTGATAAACAGCTTCTATCTCCAGACCATCAGACTGATAAACAGCTCCTATCTCCAGACCATCAGACTGATAAACAGCTTCTATCTCCAGACCATCAGACTGATAAACAGCTTCTATCTCCAGGCCATCAGACTGTTAAACAGCTTCTATCTCCAGACCATCAGACTGGTAAACAGCTTCTATCTCCAGACCATCAGACTGGTAAACAGCTTCTATCTCCAGACCATCAGACTGATAAACAGCTTCTATCTCCAGACCATCAGACTGGTAAACAGCTTCTATCTCCAGACCATCAGACTGTTAAACAGCTTCTATCTCCAGGCCATCAGACTGAAAAACAGCTTCTATCTCCAGACCATCAGACTGAAAAACAGCTTCTATCTCAAGGCCATCAGACTGCTAAACAGCTTCTATCTCAAGGCCATTGGACTGCTAAACAGCTTCTATCTCAAGGCCATTGGACTGATAAACAGCTTCTATCTCAAGGCCATTGGACTGATAAACAGCTTCTATCTCAAGGCCATCGGACTGCTAAACAGCCATCACTGGGACCAAGAGACTGAAAAACAGCTTCTATCTCAAGGCCATCAGACTGCTAAACAGCCATCACTAACAGCCATCACTAACAGCCATCACTATCTCAGAGAGGCTGCTGCCAACATACAGACTTGAAATCATTGGTCACTTTAATAAATGGATCACTAGTCACTTTAATAATGTCACTTTAATAATGTTAACATATCCTACATTACTCATCTCATATGTATATACTGTATTTTATACCATCTACTGCATCTTAGCCTATGCCGCTCGGCCATCACTCATCCATATATTTATATGGATATATTCTTATTCATTCCTTTACTTAGATTTGTGTGTAATAGGTAGTTGTTGTGGAATTGTTAGATATTACTGCACTGTCACGTCCTGACTATAGAAGGCTGTTATTTTCTATGGTAGAGTAGGTCAGGGCGTGACAGGGGGGTTTTCTAGTTTAGTTTTTCTATGTTGTCATGTTCTAGTTTTGTATTTCTATGTTGGGTATTTTGTTTGGGATGATCTCCAATTAGAGGCAGCTGGTCATCGTTGTCTCTAATTGGAGATCATACTTAAGTAGGGTTTTTTCCCCACCTGGGTTTGTGGGAGATTGTTTCTGAGTCAGTGTATGTTTCACTTCTGTGTCACGGTTTGTTGTTTTTGTTCGTTCAGTTTATTGTTTATGTATCGCATAGTTTCACAGTGTAAATAAAATGTGGAACGACACACACCATGACAATATATTACTGCACTGTCGGAACTAGAAGCACAAGCATTTCACTACACTCGCAATAACATCTGCTAACCATGTGACCATGTGACCAATAACATCTGCTAACCATGTGACCATGTGACCAATAACATCTGCTAACCATGTGACCATGTGACCAATAACATCTGCTAACCATGTGACCATGTGACCAATAACATCTGCTAACCATGTGACCATGTGACCAATAACATCTGCTAACCACATGTATGTCAAATCAAATCAAATTTATTTATATAGCCCTTCTTACATCAGCTGATATCTCAAAGTGCTGTACAGAAACCCAGCCTAAAACCCCAAACAGCAAGCAATGCAGGTGTAGAAGCACGGTGGCTAGGAAAACTCCCCTAGAAAGGCCAAAACCTAGGAAGAAACCTAGAGAGGAACCAGGCTATGAGGGTTGGCTAGGAAAAACTCCCCTAGAAAGGCCAGAACCTAGGAAGAAACCTAGAGAGGAACCAGGCTATGAGGGGTGGCTAGGAAAAACTCCCCTAGAAAGGCCAGAACCCTAGGAAGAAACCTTGAGAGGAACCAGGCTATGAGGGGTGGCCAGTCCTCTTCTGGCTGTGCTGGGTAGAGAGGAACCAGGCTATGAGGGGTGGCCAGTCCTCTTCTGGCCACCCCTCATTCCTTGAGCTGAGCTGAGGTCTCTGTCTCTGAGTCAATAACTTAACGTGGCCTTGAAATGTGAAGAGAGCGTCCAGCCTCCTAGATCATTTGGGTGGAGTCCATCATCCCTGTATCACATACAGTGGTTTGTCTCGTCCTGACCAGTATAGAGGATATTTTGTTATTGTAGTTTGGTCAGGACGTGGCAGAGGGTAGTTTATTTATGTATTACGTGTTTTTTTTGGTCACTGGTCTATGTTTGTATTTCTATGTGTATGTTCTAGGGTAGTTTTTCTATGTGTAGGTTGGGTGCTGGACTCTAAATTGGAGGCAGGTGTTTCTAGTTGCCTCTGATTGGGAGTCCTATAAATAGGTGTGTTTTTGTTTGTCACTTGTGGGTAGTTGTTTGTGGTTCTTCCTTTTAAAAGTTGTGTTGTACTGTGGTACACCTTGCCGGGCGCCCCGCAGAATTCTACGACACGTTATTTAATTGTCGGCCATTGTTGCCGTTAATGCTAGTTAGTGCTAGTTTGACCAGCAGAGGGTATCTCTTCGAGAAGCATTTGACTGTTTTTAATATTGGCTGTACTAGAGAATTTAAAACCACATTTTTTTTGTAAGAACATAGTATATGGGATTGATTTTAAAGAAATGTAGCTTAATTAATTTGATTCATTTTTTGGTGTTTCTATTCCAAGAATACCGGAATAAACAAAAAACCCTCAGGGTTTCCATTAGGAAAATATGGCGCTGTACAATGTGACCGGACGGGAGAAGGCTACTTAAAGCAAAAATAATCCTAACATTTCCACACCCTAATTGTAGGCTAACCAATACCCAAACGGAGTATTTACAATTAGAGGCAGCTGGTCCTTGTTGTCTCTAATTGGAGATCATCTTTAAGTAGGGTTTTTTTTCCACCTGGGTTTTGTGGGTGATTAATTTTGAGTTGTGTTCATCTCTGCGTCACGGTTTGTTGTTGTTTTTTCATTCAGTTTATTGTTTATGTATCTCATAGTTTCACAGTATAAATAAAAATGTGGAACGACACACACGCTGCACTTTGGTCCTCTTCTCCTTTCGACAACCGCGACAGAGAGAAACCAAAAAAGCCCCATCGTGCCAATTTTTTGGGGAAAAATCGTCAGTCCACATGTCAAGTGTAATTCCCCCGTTGTATTCACCCAAGTTCTCTCTTAACTCCAGGACCACCGACAGTTTTTTGTTGTTGTCGTTGTTTTTGTTGCCTGACGCAGGACTCCAGTGCCAGAGAGGCGAGATTCTCTCAGACTGAAAACGCCTCTGTTATTTGCAACAGTTTAGACTACTGATAGATCAGCGTTCTAACTCCCCCTTGTTATAGTGTGTTGCAATGGCAAGAATGCCACCATCTACCACTAACGGTCGCGGCATAAAACTCAAACCACAAAAAAAGGGTCAAATTTGTCAATAAAAGATATGCCATCAGAGTGGAATGACACCATCTACCACTAACGGTCTTTAAGCCATAGATGAAGTACTAAAAGCCCCGATGTCAATAATGTCTACACACACCACCATATACCTTTATATTTATATTCCGGACTCTGATATTGCTCGTTCTAATATTTCTATATTTCTTAATTAATTGTTGGAGCTAGGATGTGGCTCAGTTGGTAGAGCATGGTGTTTGCAACGCCAGGGTCGTGGGTTCGATCCCACGGGGAACCAGTATGGAATTTTTTTTTTGAAATGTATGTATTCACCACTGTAAGTCGCTCTGGATAAGAGCATCTGCTGAATGACTAAAATGTAAATGTAGGATCATAAGCATTTTCGACAACACCTGCGATGATAACGTCTGCAAAATATGTGGCGACCAAGAATATTTGATTTGATTTACAAACTAAAGCATGTGTGTTTAGTGAGTCCGCCAGATCAGAGGCAGTAGGGATGACCAGGGATGTTCTCTGTTTAGTGAGTCCTCCAGATCAGAGGCAGTAGGGATGACCAGCGATGTTCTCTGTTTAGTGAGTCCTCCAGATCAGAGGCAGTAGGGATGACCAGGGATGTTCTCTGTTTAGTGAGTCCTCCAGATCAGAGGCAGTAGGGACGACCAGGGATGTTCTCTGTTTAGTGAGTCCTCCAGATCAGAGGCAGTAGGGACGACCAGGGATGTTCTCTGTTTAGTGAGTCCTCCAGATCAGAGGCAGTAGGGAGGACCAGGGATGTTCTCTGTTTAGTGAGTCCTCCAGATCAGAAGCAGTAGGGAGGACCAGGGATGTTCTCTGTTTAGTGAGTCCTCCAGATCAGAGGCAGTAGGGATGACCAGGGATGTTCTCTGTTTAGTGAGTCCGCCAGATCAGAGGCAGTAGGGATGACCAGCAATGTTCTCTGTTTAGTGAGTCCTCCAGATCAGAGGCAGTAGGGATGACCAGGGATGTTCTCTGTTTAGTGAGTCCTCCAGATCAGAGGCTAGTAGAGAGGACCAGTGATGTTCTCTGTTTAGTGAGTCCTCCAGATCAGAGGCAGTAGGGATGACCAGGGATGTTCTCTGTTTAGTGAGTCCTCCAGATCAGAGGTAGTAGGGATGACCAGGGATGTTCTCTGTTTAGTGAGTCCGCCAGATCAGAGGCAGTAGGGATGACCAGGGATGTTCTCTGTTTAGTGAGTCCTCCAGATCAGAGGCAGTAGGGACGACCAGGGATGTTCTCTGTTTAGTGAGTCCTCCAGATCAGAGGCAGTAGGGATGACCAGGGATGTTCTCTGTTTAGTGAGTCCTCCAGATCAGAGGCAGTAGGGACGACCAGGGATGTTCTCTGTTTAGTGAGTCCTCCAGATCAGAGGCAGTAGGGATGACCAGCGATGTTCTCTGTTTAGTGAGTCCTCCAGATCAGAGGCAGTAGGGATGACCAGGGATGTTCTCTGTTTAGTGAGTCCTCCAGATCAGAGGCAGTACGGATGACCAGCGATGTTCTCTGTTTAGTGAGTCCTCCAGATCAGAGGCAGTAGGGATGACCAGGGATGTTCTCTTGATAAGTATGTGAATTGGACAATTTTTCCTGTTCTGCAAAAAAAATTACTTTTGGGTGTCAGGGAAAATGTATGGAGTTAAAAGTACATTATTGTATTGAAGTAAAAGTAAAAGTTAACAAAAAACTGTTATATTTAAAGTAGTACTTTAAAGTATTTTCAATGAAGTACTTCCCACCACTGCATTCAGCCTGTAGCGTTGTTTTGTGTGGTTCCTTCAGCGGTGAGAGTTCTGCCGATGTTGCCGGTGGTCCCGGTGAATCCAGTGGCCCCGGTGAATCCAGTGGCCCCGGTGAATCCAGTGGTCCCGGTGGTCCCGGTGAATCCAGTGAATCCAGTGGCTTCTGTAGTAGATCAACAGCATGCTGTTATGGCCCAGCAGCAACAGGCCATCATGAACCAACAGGCCATCATTATGGTAGGTTATAACATCATTATGGGAGGTTATAGCATCATTATGGTAGGTTATAACATCATTATGTACTATAGGTTATACCATCATTATGGTAGGTTATAGCATCATTATGGTAGGTTATAACATCATTATGGTAGGTTATAGCATCATTATGGTAGGTTATATCATCATTATGGTATGTTATACCATCATTATGGTAGGTTATACCATCATTATGGTAGGTTATATCATCATTATGGTAGGTTATAACATCATTATGGTAGGTTATACCATCATTATGGTAGGTTATACCATCATTATGGTAGGTTATAGCATCATTATGGTAGGTTATATCATCATTATGGTAGGTTATACCATCATTATGGTAGGTTATAACATCATTATGGTAGGTTATATATTCATTATGGTAGGTTATATATTCATTACGGTAGGTTATAGCATCATTATGGTAGGTTATAACATCATTATGGTAGGTTATTACATCATTACGGTAGATTATATCATCATTATGGTAGGTTATACCATCATTATGGAAGGTTATAAAGTCATTATGGTACGTTATAACATCATTATGGTAGGTTATAACATTATGGTAGGTTATACCATCATTATGGTAGGTTATACCATCATTATGGTAGGTTATAACATCATTATGGTAGGTTATACCATCATTATGGTAGGTTATAACATCATTATGGGAGGTTATAACATCATTATGGTAGGTTATAACATCATTATGGTAGGTTATATATTCATTATGGTAGGTTATACCATCATTATGGTAGGTTATAACATCATTATGGTAGGTTATAGCATCATTATGGTAGGTTATAGCATCAATATGGTAGGTTATATCATCATTATGGTACTATAGGTTATAACATCATTATGGTAGGTTATACCATCATTATGGTAGGTTATAACATCATTATGGTAGGTTATACCATCATTATGGTAGGTTATACCATCATTATGGTGGGTTATAGCATCATTATGGTAGGTTATACCATCATTATGGTAGGTTATAACATCATTATGGTACTATAGGTTATACCATCATTATGGTAGGTTATAACATAATTATGGTAGGTTATATATACATTACGGTAGGTTATAGCATCATTATGGTAGGTTATAGCATCATTATGGTAGGTTATAACATCATTATGGTAGGTTATATCATCATTATGGTAGGTTATAACATCATTATGGTAGGTTATAGCATCATTATGGTAGGTTATAGCATCATTATGGTAGGTTATATATTCATTATGGTAGGTTATATATTCATTATGGTAGGTTATAACATCATTATGGTAGGTTATATATTCATTACGGTAGGTTATAGCATCATTATGGTAGGTTATAACATCATTATGGTAGGTTATATATTCATTACGGTAGGTTATAGCATCATTATGGTAGGTTATAACATCATTATGGTAGGTTATATCATCATTATGGTACTATAGGTTATACCATCATTATGGTAGGTTATACCATCATTATGGTAGGTTATAACATCATTATGGTAGGTTATATCATCATTATGGTACTATAGGTTATACCATCATTATGGTAGGTTATAACATCATTATGGTAGGTTATAACATCATTATGGTACTATAGGTTATAACATCATTAAGGTAGGTTATAACATCATTACGGTAGGTTATACCATCATTATGGTAGGTTATAACATCATTATGGTAGGTTATAACATCATTATGGTAGGTTATACCATCATTATGGTAGGTTAAAACATCATTATGGTAGGTCATAACATCATTATGGTAGGTTATAGCATCATTATGGTAGGTTATAACATCATTATGGTAGGTTATAGCATCATTATGGTAGGTTATACCATCATTATGGTAGGTTATAGCATCATTATGGTACTATAGGTTATACCATCATTATGGTAGGTTATATCATCATTATGGTAGGTTATAACATCATTATGGTAGGTTATAACATCATTATGGTAGATTATAGCATCAATATGGTAGGTTATAACATCATTATGGTACTATAGGTTATACCATCATTATGGTAGGTTATAACATCATTATGGTAGGTTATATATTCATTACGGTAGGTTATAGCATCATTATGGTAGGTTATAACATCATTATGGTAGGTTATAGCATCATTATGGTAGGTTATATATTCATTATGGTAGGTTATATATTCATTACGGTAGGTTATAGCATCATTATGGTAGGTAATAACATCATTATGGTATGTTATAGCATCATTATGGTAGGTAATAACATCATTATGGTAGGTTATATCATCATTATGGTACTATAGGTTATACCATCATTATGGTAGGTTATACCATCATTATGGTAGGTTATAGCATCATTATGATAGGTTATAGCATCATTATTGTAGGTTATAGCATCATTATTGTAGGTTATACAATCGTTATGGTAGGTTATATATTCATTACGGTAGGTTATAGCATCATTATGGTAGGTTATATATTCATTATGGTAGGTTATATATTCATTATGGTAGGTTATAGCATCATTATGGTAGGTTATAACATCATTATGGTAGGTTATATATTCATTATGGTAGGTTATATATTCATTATGGTAGGTTATAACATCATTATGGTAGGTTATATATTCATTATGGTAGGTTATAGCATCATTATGGGAGGTTATACCATCATTATGGTAGGTTATAGCATCATTATGGTAGGTTATAGCATCATTATGGTAGGTTACGTCTAACTTATTCTTCCCTCCTCCCCTCCCCCTTCCCCCTCTTTTCCTCCTCCCCTCCCTCTCCCCCTCCTCCCCCTCCTCACCCTTCTTCCCTCCTCCCCCTCCCCCTCTCCTCCTCCCCCCCTCCCCCTCCCCCTCTCCTCCTCCTCCCCTCCCTCTCCTCCCCCGCCTCCCCCCCTCCTCCCCCTCCTCCCCCTCTTCCCTCCTCCCCCTCCCCCTCCCCCCCTCCTCCCCTCCTCCCCTCCCTCTCCCCCTCCTCCCCCTCCTCACCCTTCTTCCCTCCTCCCCCTCTCCTCCTCCTCCCCTCCCTCCCTCTCCCCTCCCTCTCCTCCCCTCCCTCCTCCCCCTCCCCCTCTCCTCCTCCGCCTCCCCCTCTCCTCCCTTTCTTCACCCCTCTTCCCTCCTCCCCCTCCTCCCCCACCCCCTCCCCTCTCCTCCCTCCTCCCCAGGCACAGCAGTTGACAATGCAGGCCATGGCTTTAGTAACCTCCCCCGTGACCTCTCCCCCCACCTCCCCCCTCACCTCACCCCCCATGAGCCCCCTCCTCCCCCACTGCCTTCCCCCCAGCCCCTACACACCCTTCCCCCCTAGCCCGTATGCTAACATCACTCCTAGCCCGTATGCTAACATCACTCCTAGCCCGTATGCTAACATCACTCCTAGCCCGAATGCTAACATCACTCCTAGCCCATATGCTAACATCACTCCTAGCCCATATGCTAACACCACTCCTAGCCCGTACCCTAACATCACTCCTAGCCCGTATGCTAACACCACTCCTAGCCCGTATGCTAACATAACTCCTAGCCCGTATGATGTTATGCCTCCCAGTCCTTATGCTGCTGCCCCTTCCACCTCCAGTCCAGCCAGCCTCCCTGACCCCTATCCTACCGACCAGAGCCAGAACCTTAGACCCAACTCCACTACCCAGCATGCCCCTGTCTACCCTGATGCTAGCCAGCCCACCAGTCCTGAGGTACAGCCACATCCTGCCAGCCTCCCTGACCCCTATAATACCGCCCAGGTGAGTCTATACATACCTGAGTGTAGTACCTGTGTAGTACCTGTCACCCACTTTTGGGTTCCAAGTATAATCCTTTCCACTGAGGGTTCTACAGGGAAACCAAGTGGGTTCTTTAACGGGTTCCTCCATTGGGGAAAGCCAAAGAACCCTTTTAGGAAGCCTTTTCCCTAAGAGAGTAGTACCTATACCTGCCCAGGTAAGACTTCAGGTTGACTGTGGTGTATCTGCAGGTCGTTAGGACTCCAGGTTGACTGTGGTGTATCTGCAGGACGTTAGGACTCCAGGTTGACTGTGGTGTATCTGCAGGACGTTAGGACTCCAGGTTGACTGTGGTGTATCTGCAGGACGTTAGGACTCCAGGTTGACTGTGGTGTATCTGCAGGTCAGGACGTTAGGACTCCAGGTTGACTGTGGTGTATCTGCAGGTCAGGACGTTAGGACTCCAGGTTGACTGTGGTGTATCTGCAGGTCAGGATGTTAGGACTCCAGGTTGACTGTGGTGTATCTGCAGGTCAGGTCGTTAGGACTCCAGGTTGACTGTGGTGTATCTGCAGGTCAGGACGTTAGGACTCCAGATTGACTGTGGGGTATCTGCAGGACGTTAGGACTCCAGGTTGACTGTGGTGTATCTGCAGGATGTTAGGACTCCAGGTTGACTGTGGTGTATCTGCAGGTCAGGACGTTAGGACTCCAGGTTGACTGTGGTGTATCTGCAGGTCAGGACGTTAGGACTCCAGATTGACTGTGGTGTATCTGCAGGACGTTAGGACTCCAGGTTGACTGTGGTGTATCGGCAGGACGTTAGGACTCCAGGTTGACTGTGGTGTATCTGCAGGACGTTAGGACTCCAGGTTGACTGTGGTGTATCTGCAGGACGTTAGGACTCCAGGTTGACTGTGGTGTATCTGCAGGTCAGGACGTTAGGACTCCAGGTTGACTGTGGTGTATCAGCAGGTCAGGACGTTAGGACTCCAGGTTGACTGTGGTGTATCTGCAGGTCAGGACGTTAGGACTCCAGGTTGAATGTGGTGTATCTGCAGGACGTTAGGACTCCAGGTTGACTGTGGTGTATCTGCAGGTCAGGACGTTAGGACTCCAGGTTGACTGTGGTGTATCTGCAGGACGTTAGGACTCCAGGTTGACTGTGGTGTATCTGCAGGATGTTAGGACTCCAGGTTGACTGTGGTGTATCTGCAGGTCAGGACGTTAGGACTCCAGGTTGACTGTGGTGTATCTGTAGGACGTTAGGACTCCAGGTTGACTGTGGTGTATCAGCAGGTCAGGACGTTAGGACTCCAGGTTGACTGTGGTGTATCTGCAGGTCAGGACGTTAGGACTCCAGGTTGACTGTGGTGTATCTGCAGGTCGTTAGGACTCCAGGTTGACTGTGGTGTATCTGCAGGTCAGGACGTTAGGACTCCAGGTTGACTGTGGTGTATCTGCAGGTCAGGACGTTAGGACTCCAGGTTGAATGTGGTGTATCTGCAGGACGTTAGGACTCCAGGTTGGCTGTGGTGTATCTGCAGGTCAGGACGTTAGGACTCCAGGTTGACTGTGGTGTATCTGCAGGACGTTAGGACTCCAGGTTGACTGTGGTGTATCTGCAGGTCAGGACGTTAGGACTCCAGGTTGACTGTGGTGTATCTGCAAGACGTTAGGACTCCAGGTTGACTGTGGTGTATCTGCAGGTCAGGACGTTAGGACTCCAGGTTGACTGTGGTGTATCTGCAGGTCAGGATGTTAGGACTCCAGGTTGACTGTGGTGTATCTGCAGGTCAGGACGTTAGGACTCCAGGTTGACTGTGGTGTATCTGCAGGTCAGGACGTTAGGACTCCAGGTTGAATGTGGTGTATCTGCAGGACGTTAGGACTCCAGGTTGACTGTGGTGTATCTCCAGGACGTTAGGACTCCAGGTTGACTGTGGTGTATCTGCAGGACGTTAGGACTCCAGGTTGACTGTGGTGTATCTGCAGGACGTTAGGACTCCAGGTTGACTGTGGTGTATCTGCAGGACGTTAGGACTCCAGGTTGACTGTGGTGTATCAGCAGGTCAGGTCGTTAGTACTCCAGGTTGACTGTGGTGTATCTGCAGGTCAGGTCGTTAGTACTCCAGGTTGACTGTGGTGTATCTGCAGGTCAGGACGTTAGGACTCCAGGTTGACTGTGGTGTATCTGCAGGACGTTAGGACTCCAGGTTGACTGTGGTGTATCTGCAGGTCAGGACGTTAGGACTCCAGGTTGACTGTGGTGTATCTGCAGGTCAGGACGTTAGGACTCCAGGTTGACTTTGATGTATCTGCAGGTCAGGACGTTAGGACTCCAGGTTGACTGTGGTGTATCTGCAGGTCAGGTCGTTAGGACTTCAGGTTGACTGTGGTGTATCTCCAGGACGTTAGGACTCCAGGTTGACTGTGGTGTATCTGCAGTTCAGGACGTTAGGACTCCAGGTTGACTGTGGTGTATCTGCAGGTCAGGACGTTAGGACTCCAGGTTGACTGTGGTGTATCTGCAGGACGTTAGGACTCCAGGTTGACTGTGGTGTATCTGCAGGACGTTAGGACTCCAGGTTGACTGTGGTGTATCTGCAGGACGTTAGGACTCCAGGTTGACTGTGGTGTATCTGCAGGTCAGGACGTTAGGACTCCAGGTTGACTGTGGTGTATCTGCAGGTCAGGAGGTTAGGACTCCAGGTTGACTGTGGTGTATCTGCAGGTCAGGTTGTTAGGACTCCAGGTTGACTGTGGTGTATCTGCAGGTCAGGACGTTAGGACTCCAGGTTGACTGTGGTGTATCTGCAGGACGTTAGGACTCCAGGTTGACTGTGGTGTATCTGCAGGTCAGGACGTTAGGACTCCAGGTTGACTGTGGTGTATCTGCAGGTCAGGACGTTAGGACTCCAGGTTGACTGTGGTGTATCTGCAGGTCAGGATGTTAGGACTCCAGGTTGACTGTGGTGTATCTGCAGGACGTTAGGACTCCAGGTTGACTGTGGTGTATCTGCAGGACGTTAGGACTCCAGGTTGACTGTGGTGTATCTGTAGGACGTTAGGACTCCAGGTTGACTGTGGTGTATCTGCAAGATGTTAGGACTCCAGGTTGGCTGTGGTGTATCTGCAGGTCAGGACGTTAGGACTCCAGGTTGACTGTGGTGTATCTGCAGGACGTTAGGACTTCAGGTGTGTGTTGTGTGGCTTCCTCCTCCTCAGGCCAAGCTGGCATGTAAAGACGGGGCTCCTCATCAGAAGTCTCCAGCCGTCCACATCAACAAGGAACCTGCCAGGAAGTTTGGTAATTCATTCATTAATAAATGTTTGCTTCTTATTGTGGCATATGATTTAGAACACAATCAGACATCATATGATTTACAACACTTCCAGTCCTCTCTCCCCAGTGGTGACCAGTCCTCTCTCCCCAGTGGTGACCAGTCCTCTCCCCTGTGGTGACCAGTCCTCTCTCCCCAGTGGTGACCAGTCCTCTCTCCCCAGTGGTGACCAGTCCTCTCTCCCCAGTGGTGACCAGTCCTCTCTCCCCTGTGGTGACCAGTCCTCTCTCCCCCAGTGGTGACCAGTCCTCTCTCCCATGTGGTGACCAGTCCTCTCTCCCCTGTGGTGACCAGTCCTCTCCCCAGTGGTGTCCAGTCCTCTCTCCCCTGTGGTGACCAGTCCTCTCTCCCCAGTGCTGACCAGTCCTCTCTCCCCTGTGGTGACCAGTCCTCTCTCCCCAGTGGTGACCAGTCCTCTCTCCCCTGTGGTGACCAGCCCTCTCTCCCCAGTGGTGACCAGTCCTCTCTCCCCCTGTGGTGACCAGTCCTCTCTCCCCAGTGGTGACCAGTCCTCTCTCCCCAGTGGTGACCAGTCCTCTCTCTCCAGTGGTGACCAGTCCTCTCTCCCCTGTGGTGACCAGTCCTCTCTCCCCAGTGGAGACCAGTCCTCTCCCCAGTGGTGACCAGTCCTCTCTCTCCTGTGGTGACCAGTCCTCTCTCTCCTGTGGTGACCAGTCCTCTCTCCCCAGTGGTGACCAGTCCTCTTTCCCCCTGTGGTGACCAGTCCTCTCTCCCCAGTGGAGACCAGTCCTCTCCCCAGTGGTGACCAGTCCTCTCTCTCCTGTGGTGACCAGTCCTCTCTCCCCAGTGGTGACCAGTCCTCTCTCCCCTGTGGTCACCAGTCCTCTCTCCCCTGTGGTGACCAGTCCTCTCTCCCCCTGTGGTGACCAGTCCTCTCTCCCCCAGTGGTGACCAGTCCTCTCTCCCCAGTGGTGACCAGTCCTCTCTCCCCAGTGGTGACCAGTCCTCTCTCCCCTGTGGTGACCAGTCCTCTCCCCAGTGGTGACCAGTCCTCTCTCTCCCCTGTGGTGACCAGTCCTCTCTCCCCTGTGGTGACCAGTCCTCTCTCCCCAGTGGTGACCAGTCCTCTCTCTCCAGTGGTGACCAGTCCTCTCTACCCTGTGGTGACCAGTCCTCTGTCCCCAGTGGAGACCAGTCCTCTCCCCAGTGGTGACCAGTCCTCTCTCCCCTGTGGTGACCAGTCCTCTCCCCAGTGGTGACCAGTCCTCTATCCCCAGTGGTGACCAGTCCACTCTCCCCTGTGGTGACCAGTCCTCTCTCCCCAGTGGTGACCAGTCCTCTCTCCCCAGTGGTGACCAGTCCTCTCTCCCCATGTGTTGACCAGTCCTCTCTCCCCAGTGGTGACCAGTCCTCTCTCCCCCTGTGGTGACCAGTCCTCTCTCCCCAGTGGTGACCAGTCCTCTCTCCCCTGTGGTGACCAGTCCTCTCTCTCCAGTGGTGACCAGTCCTCTCTCCCCAGTGGAGACCAGTCCTCTCTCTCCAGTGGTGACCAGTCCTCTCTCCCTAGTGGTGACCAGTCCTCTCTCCCCTGTGATTTGTAGCCCCGGTGGTCACCAGTCCTCTCCCCCCCTGTGATTTGTAGCCCCGGTGGTCACCAGTCCTCTCCCCCCCTGTGATTTGTAGCCCCGGTGGTCACCAGTCCTCTCCCCCCTGTGATTTGTAGCCCCGGTGGTCACCAGTCCTCTCCCCCCCCTGTGATTTGTAGCCCCGGTGGTCACCAGTCCTCTCCCCCCCTGTGATTTGTAGCCCCGGTGGTTACCAGTCCTCTTCCCCCCTGTGATTTGTAGCCCCGGTGGTCACCAGTCCTCTCCCCCCTGTGATTTGTAGCCCCGGTGGTCACCAGTCCTCTCCCCCCTGTGATTTGTAGCCCCGGTGGTCACCAGTCCTCTCCCCCCTGTGATTTGTAGCCCCGGTGGTCAACAGTCCTCTCCCCCCCTGTGATTTGTAGCCCCGGTGGTTACCAGTCCTCTCCCCCCCTGTGATTTGTAGCCCCGGTGGTCACCAGTCCTCTCCCCCCTGTGATTTGTAGCCCCGGTGGTCACCAGTCCTCTCCCTCCCTGTGATTTGTAGCCCCGGTGGTCACCAGTCCCCTCCCCCCTGTGATTTGTAGCCCCGGTGGTCACCAGTCCTCTCCCCCCTGTGATTTGTAGCCCCGGTGGTCACCAGTCCTCTCCCCCCCTGTGATTTGTAGCCCCGGTGGTTACCAGTCCTGCGCCCCCTGCTGCTGAGGTGGTGAAGGCGTCAGCGTTGCCTCAGCTAGACATCGTCCCCAGCAGTAACATCAAGGATATCATCAGACAGTATGACGCTCCTCCGCCACTGACTGATGCCCTACCGCCGGGCAAGAGGTTAGAGGTCACACACACACACACACACACACACACACACACACACACACACACACACACACACACACACACAGTGGTCAGCTTCGTGAAAACTCTATTATATTCTGACTCCATACAGCTTCTTTTCAGTCTTATTCAGTCTTATTCAGTCAGTCTTATTCAGTCAGTCTTATTCAGTCAGTCTTATTCAGTCTTATTCAGTCAGTCTTATTCAGTCTTATTCAGTCAGTCTTATTCAGTCTTATTCAGTTAGTCTCTTATTCAGTCAGTCTTATTCAGTCTTATTCAGTCATCCTTATTCAGTCTTATTCAGTTAGTCTTATTCAGTCAGTCTTATTCAGTCAGTCTTATTCAGTCTTATTCAGTCAGCCTTATTCAGTCTTATTCAGTCAGTCTTATTCAGTCAGTCTTATTCAGTCAGTCTTATTCAGTCTTATTCAGTCAGGTCTTATTCAGGTCTTATTCAGTCAGCCTTATTCAGTCTTAGTCAGTCTTATTCAGTCTTATTCAGTCAGTCTCTTAATTCAGTCAGTCTTATTCAGTCAGTCTTATTCAGTCTTATTCAGTCAGTCTTATTCAGGTCTTATTCAGTTCAGCCTTATTCAGTCTTATTCAAGTCAGTCTTATTCAGTCAGTCGTATTCAGTCAGGTCTTATTCAGTCTTATTCAGTCAGCTTATTCAGTCTTAATTCAGTCAGTCGGTATTCAGTCAGTCTTATTCAGTCTTATCAGTCATCTTATTCAGTCCTTATTCAGTCACCTTATTCAGTCTTATTCAGTCAGTCTTATTCAGTCAGTCTTATTCAGTCAGTTCTTATTCAGTCTTAGTCAGTCAGTCTTATTCAGTCTTATTCAGTCAGCCTTATTCAGTCTTATTCAGTCTTATTCAGTCAGTCTTATTCAGTCAGTCTTATTCAGTCAGTCTTATTCAGTCAGTCTTATTCAGTCTTATTCAGTCAGCCTTATTCAGTCTTATTCAGTCAGTCTTATTCAGTCAGTCTTATTCAGTCAGTCTTATTCAGTCTTATTCAGTCAGTCTTATTCAGTCTTATTCAGTCAGCCTTATTCAGTCTTATTCAGTCTTATTCAGTCAGTCTTATTCAGTCAGTCTTATTCAGTCTTATTCAGTCTTATTCAGTCAGTCTTATTCAGTCAGTCTTATTCAGTCTTATTCAGTCAGTCTTATTCAGTCTTATTCAGTCAGTCTTATTCAGTCTTATTCAGTCAGCCTTATTCAGTCTTATTCAGTCAGTCTTATTCAGTCAGTCTTATTCAGTCAGTCTTATTCAGTCTTATTCAGTGTTATTCAGTCTTATTCAGTCAGTCTTATTCAGTCAGTCTTATTCAGTCTTATTCAGTCAGTCTTATTCAGTCTTATTCAGTCAGTCTTATTCAGTCTTATTCAGTCAGCCTTATTCAGTCAGTCTATTCAGTCAGTCTTATTCAGTCTTATTCAGTCAGTCTTATTCAGTCTTATTCAGTCAGTCTTATTCTCTTATTCAGTTAGTCTTATTCAGTCTTTTCAGTCAGTCATTTATTCAGTCTTATTCAGTCAGTCTTATTCAGTCTTATTCAGTCAGCCTTATTCAGTCTTATTCAGTTAGTCTTATTCAGTCAGTCTTATTCAGTCAGTCTTATTCAGTCTTATTCAGTCAGCCTTATTCAGTCTTATTCAGTCAGTCTTATTCAGTCAGTCTTATTCAGTCAGTCTTATTCAGTCTTATTCAGTCAGTCTTATTCAGTCTTATTCAGTCAGCCTTATTCAGTCTTATTCAGTCTTATTCAGTCTTATTCAGTCAGTCTTATTCAGTCAGTCTTATTCAGTCAGTCTTATTCAGTCTTATTCAGTCAGTCTTATTCAGTCTTATTCAGTCAGCCTTATTCAGTCTTATTCAGTCAGTCTTATTCAGTCAGTCTTATTCAGTCAGTCTTATTCAGTCTTATTCAGTCAGCCTTATTCAGTCTTATTCAGTCAGTCTTATTCAGTCAGTCTTATTCAGTCTTATTCAGTCAGTCTTATTCAGTCTTATTCAGTCAGCCTTATTCAGTCTTATTCAGTCAGTCTTATTCAGTCAGTCTTATTCAGTCAGTCTTATTCAGTCTTATTCAGTCAGTCTTATTCAGTCTTATTCAGTCAGCCTTATTCAGTCTTATTCAGTCTTATTCAGTCAGTCTTATTCAGTCAGTCTTATTCAGTCTTATTCAGTCTTATTCAGTCAGTCTTATTCAGTCAGTCTTATTCAGTCTTATTCAGTGTTATTCAGTCTTATTCAGTCAGTCTTATTCAGTTAGTCTTATTCAGTCAGTCTTATTCAGTCAGTCTTATTCAGTCTTATTCAGTCAGCCTTATTCAGTCTTATTCAGTCAGTCTTATTCAGTCAGTCTTATTCAGTCAGTCTTATTCAGTCTTATTCAGTCAGTCTTATTCAGTCTTATTCAGTCAGTCTTATTCAGTCTTATTCAGTTAGTCTTATTCAGTCTTATTCAGTCAGCCTTATTCAGTCTTATTCAGTCAGTCTTATTCAGTCTTATTCAGTCAGCCTTATTCAGTCTTATTCAGTTAGTCTTATTCAGTCTTATTCAGTCAGTCTTATTCAGTCTTATTCAGTCAGTCTTATTCAGTCTTATTCAGTCAGCCTTATTCAGTCTTATTCAGTCAGTCTTATTCAGTCAGTCTTATTCAGTCAGTCTTATTCAGTCTTATTCAGTCAGCCTTATTCAGTCTTATTCAGTCAGTCTTATTCAGTCAGTCTTATTCAGTCTTATTCAGTCAGTCTTATTCAGTCTTATTCAGTCAGCCTTATTCAGTCTTATTCAGTCAGTCTTATTCAGTCAGTCTTATTCAGTCAGTCTTATTCAGTCTTATTCAGTCAGTCTTATTCAGTCTTATTCAGTCAGCCTTATTCAGTCTTATTCAGTCTTATTCAGTCAGTCTTATTCAGTCAGCCTTATTCAGTCTTATTCAGTCTTATTCAGTCAGCCTTATTCAGTCTTATTCAGTCTTATTCAGTCTTATTCAGTCAGTCTTATTCAGTCAGTCTTATTCAGTCTTATTCAGTCAGTCTTATTCAGTCTTATTCAGTCAGTCTTATTCAGTCTTATTCAGTCAGCCTTATTCAGTCTTATTCAGTCAGTCTTATTCAGTCAGTCTTATTCAGTCAGTCTTATTCAGTCTTATTCAGTCAGTCTTATTCAGTCTTATTCAGTCAGCCTTATTCAGTCTTATTCAGTCAGTCTTATTCAGTCAGTCTTATTCAGTCAGTCTTATTCAGTCTTATTCAGTGTTATTCAGTCTTATTCAGTCAGTCTTATTCAGTCAGTCTTATTCAGTCTTATTCAGTCAGTCTTATTCAGTCTTATTCAGTCAGTCTTATTCAGTCTTATTCAGTCAGCCTTATTCAGTCTTATTCAGTCAGTCTTATTCAGCCTTATTCAGCCTTATTCAGTCTTATTCAGTCTTTTTTTGTCTTATTCAGTCAGACTTATTTCACTTCAGTCACTTCAGTCTTATTCAGTCTTATTTAATCTTAATAACTCAGTCTCATTCAGTCATATTCAGTCTTATTCAGTCAGTCTTATTCAGTCTTATTCAGTCAGTCATATTCAGTCTTATTCAGTCAGTCATATTCAGTCTTATTCAGTCTTATTCAGTCAGTCTTATTCAGTCTTATTCAGTCAGTCTTATTCAGTCTTATTCAGTCAGTCTTATTCAGTCTTATTCAGTCAGCCTTATTCAGTCTTATTCAGTCTTATTCAGTCTTTTTCAGTCTTATTTAATTTATTCAGTCAGTCTTATTCAGTCTTATTCAGTCAGTCTTATTTCACTTATTCAGTCAGTCTTGTTCAGTCTTATTCAGTCAGTCTTATTCAGTCCTATTCAGTCCTATTCAGTCTTATTCAGTCTTATTCAGTCCTCATGTCCTCTGTGTTTCAGGAGACCAGAGGGGAAGTTTATGAAGATGCAGAATCCTCGTGATGAAGCTCTAGAGATCCTCAGACCTCAGATGGAGAACCCACCTCCACAGGTACACACACACCCCCACCCCCACCCCCACCCCCACCCCCACCCCCCACCCCCACCCCCACCCCCCCCCACCCCCACCCCACCCCCCCAGAGATAAATCCTTCCCCAGCGGGTATCTCTCTCCAGCCTCAGCGTTCGTTAGGTCCAAGCCCCTCTGCGACGGCTCTGAAGGAAGCAGGGTTTAACCCCACCAAGAGGTCCAGGAAGAAGAAGGTCCCTGAACCGCTGCCTCTACCAGGTACAGCACTGATGGACACTTTGGTGTGGGTGTGTCTCTCGTTGTTGATTGACAGGCTCTAAGAACCAACGGGCTGTGTGTCTGGTTGTTGAGTGACAGCTGTGTCGTCCCGTAGTATCGCGGGAGCTGCCAGTGGAGGCGGAGTCTATTCAGACCCAACTGCATCGCTGCAAATCACAGGAACACTACACCTACAGCAATGTACCCTGGGAGATCTACCTCAGGAAGGAGGTACACACACACACACACACACACACACAGGAACACTACACCTACAGCAATGTACCCTGGGAGATCTACCTCAGGAAGGAGGTACACACACACACACAGGAACACTACACCTACAGCAATGTACCCTGGGAGATCTACCTCAGGAAGGAGGTACACACACACACACACACACACACACACACACACGCACACACACACACACACACACACACACACACAGGAACACTACACCTACAGCAATGTACCCTGGGAGATCTACCTCAGGAAGGAGGTACACACACGCACACACACACACGCACACACACACATGTCTTATGTCTTGGGGGTAGAAGCTGTTCAGAAGCCTCTTGGTCCTAGACTTGGCGCTCCGGCACCACTTGCCGTGGAGGAAGCAGAGTGAACAGTCTGTGACTATAGGTGGCTGGAGTCTTTGACTATTCTTTTGGGGCCTTCCTCTGACACCGCCTGGTATAGAGGTCCTGGATGGCAGGAAGCTTGGCCCCAGTGATGTACTGGTCCGTACGCACTACCCTCTGTAGCGCCTTGCGGTCGGAGGCCCGAGCAGTTGCCATACCAGGCGGTGATGCAACCCGTCAGGATGCTCTCGATGGTGCAGCTGTAAAAAACCTTTTGAGGAGCTGAGAACCCGTGCCAAATCTTTTCTACCTTAAAGACAGATTCAAACGTCCCCTGGTAACGGACTTCCTATTCAGTGTCTTTCCTGGTTTCAGGTGTTCTACCCTAACGACGGCTTCGACCACCCCCTGGTAACAGACCTCATATTCAAACAGGTGGGACAGTTGGTTTTTTAATAACATATTGAACTGTCATAATATAAACTGTTATCATTTTCCTGTAACACTGTTATCAGTGCCCATGGTTGGGGCGGCAGCTAACCTAGTGGTTAGAGTGTAGAGGAGGCAGGTAGCCTAGTGGTTAGAGTGGAGGGGCGGCAGGTAGCCTAGTGGTTAAAGCGTTGGACTAGTAACCGAAAGCTTGCAAGTTCAAATCCCCCTGAGCTGACAAGTTAAAAATCTGTCATTCTGCCCCTGAACAAGGCAGTTAACCCACTGTTCCTAGGCTGTTGTAAATTAGAATTGGTTCGTAACTGACTTGCCTAGTTAATAAATATATGTATATAAAAAACATTTGCCTTTAGCACGCTTATTAATGAACTATCATGCTGCTAGACTTTAAGCCATTTGAGCTGGATCGCTGTGACAACACAGCAGGACTCTCTCCTCTCTCTCTCTCCTCTCTCTCTCTCCTCTCCTCTCCTCTCCTCTCTCTCTCTCCTCTCTTCTCCTCCTCTCCAGATAGTAAATGACACTCTGTCTCAGGCTTGTGTTAGAATCTCCAATCAGGAGAGAATGAAGATGAAGTCTCTGTTTGGTGAGTAAACTACATTACCCACACTGCTCTGGGTGAAAGGGAATACATTTGTATGTTCGCTGACAATTAATTTCCTTACTGTTTAAATCCCGTGTTGCTCAGTTGGTAGAGGGTTGTGGGTTCGATTCCCACGGGGGACCAGTATGAAAATGTACGCCCTCGGGACTGCGAGTTGCTCCTGGGTAAGAGCGTCCGCTGACTTACTAACGTGTAAAAAACGGACCTGTGTCTAACAGAGAAACATGGCGTCGAGCGAAACGCGGACGCAGTGGACGAGGCGGTGAAGAAGGCGGTGGTCACAGTGGCCAAAGAATCCTGGGATATCTATTTCTCGTGCCTATTTCCTGCCTCCGTGAGTCACATGACTTTCTGTTGAGCCACATGACTTCCTGTTAAACCAATTTACTTCTTATTGCATCACATGACTTCCTGTTGCACCACCTGACTTCCTGTTGAACCACATGACTTCTTGTTGCATCACATTACTTCCTGTTGCTTCATATGATTTCCTGTTGCACCACATGACTACCTGTTGCATCACATGACTTCCTGTTGCACCACATGACTTCCTGTTGCACCACATGACGTCCTGTTGCACCACATGACTTCCTGTTGCACCACATGACTTCCTGTTTCACCACATGACTTCCTGTTGCGCCACATGACTTCCTGTTGCACCACATGACTTCCTGTTGCACCACATGACTTCCTGTTGCACCACATGACTTCCTGTTACACCACATGACTTCCTGTTGCATCACATGACTTCCTGTTGCGTGTCCTGTGTGTGCTTGACCTCTCATCTATGTGTGTAATGTCAGTATAGTTTAATCCACCACCGTTTATCTTACCTGTGTGTGTGTGTGTGTGTGTGTGTGTGTTTCTGTGTGTGTGTGTGTGTGTGTGTGTGTGTGTGTGTGTGTGTGTGTGTGTGTTTCTATGTGTATGTGTGTGTGTGTGTGTGTGTGTTTCTATGTGTATGTGTGTGTGAGTGTGTGTGTGTGTGTGTGTGTGTGTGTGTGGTGTGTGTGTGTGTGTGTGTGTGTGTTTCTATGTGTATGTGTGTGAGTGTGTTGTGTGTGTGTGTGTGTGTGTGTGTGTGTGGTGTGTGTGTGTGTGTGTGTGTTTCTATGTGTATGTGTGTGTGTGTGTGTGTGTGTGTGTGTGTGTGTGTGTGTGTGTGTGTGTGTGTAGGGTAGTGCAGGTACAGGTGTACAGGTGTTGTCCGTTTCTCACACTGGGATGAAGCTCCTGAAGACAGTGAAGAGCAGCACTAAAGAGTCGGACTACTTTAGAGTCCTACGACATTACAGGTTACTCTAACCCTACTACTACCTCTAACCCTACTACTACCTCTAACCCTACTACTACCTCTAACCCTACTACTACCCTACTACTACCTCTAACCCTACTACTACCTCTAACCCTACTACTACCTCTAACCCTACTACTACCTCTAACCCTACTACTACCACTAACCCTGCTACTACCTCTAACCCTACTACTACCTCTAACCCTACTACTACCTCTAACCCTACTACTACCTCTAACCCTACTACTACCTCTAACCCTACTACTACCACTACTACCCTACTACTACTACCCTACTACTACTCTAACCCTACTACTACCTCTAACCCTACTACTACCTCTAACCCTACTACTACCTCTAACCCTACTACTACCTCTAACCCTACTACTACCTCTAACCCTACTACTACCTCTAACCCTACTACTACCTCTAACCCTACTACTACCTCTAACCCTACTACTACCACTAACCCTACTACTACCTCTAACCCTACTACTACCTCTAACCCTACTACTACCTCTAACCCTACCTCTAACCCTGCTACTACCTCTAACCCTGCTACTACCTCTAACCCTACTACTACCTCTAACCCTACTACTACCTCTAACCCTACTACTACCTCTAACCCTACTACTACCTCTAACCCTACTACTACCTCTAACCCTACTACTACCTCTAACCCTACTACTACCCTACTACTACCTCTAACCCTACTACTACCTCTAACCCTACTACTACCTCTAACCCTACTACTACCTCTAACCCTACTACTACCACTAACCCTACTACTACCTCTAACCCTACTACTACCCTACTACTACCTCTAACCCTACTACTACCTCTAACCCTACTACTACCACTAACCCTACTACTACCTCTAACCCTACTACTACCACTAACCCTACTACTACCTCTAACCCTACTACTACCTCTAACCCTACTACTACCTCTAACCCTACTACTACCTCTAACCCTACTACTACCTCTAACCCTACTACTACCTCTAACCCTACTACTACCTCTAACCCTACTACTACCTCTAACCCTACTACTACCTCTAACCCTACTACTACCCTACTACTACCCTACTACTACCTCTAACCTACTACTACCTCTAACCCTACTACTACCTCTAACCCTACTACTACCACTACCCTACTACTACCTCTAACCCTACTACTACCTCTAACCCTACTACTACCTCTAACCCTACTACTACCTCTAACCCTGCTACTACCTCTAACCCTACTACTACTAACCTACTACCTCTAACCTACTACTACCTCTAACCCTACTACTACCTCTAACCCTACTACTACCTCTAACCCTACTACTACCTCTAACCCTACTACTACCATCTAACCCTACTACTACCTCTAACCCTACTACTATACCCTACTACTACCTCTAACCTACTACTACCTCTAACTAACTACCTACTAACCCTACTACTAGCCTCTACCCTACTACGACCTACTAACCCTACTACTACCACTAACCCTACTACTACCCTCTACCCTACTACTACCTCTAACCCTACTACTACCTCTAACCCTACTACTACCTCTAACCCTACTACTACCTCTAACCCTACTAACTACCTCTAACCCTACCTACTAACCCTCTACTACTACCTCTACCCTACTACTACCTCTAACCCTACTACTACCACTACCCGACTACTACCATCTAACCCTACTACTACCTCTAACCCTACTACTACCTCTAACCCTACTACTACCTCTAACCCTACTACTACCTACTACTACCTCTAACCCTACTACTACCTCTAACCCTACTACTACTAACCCTACTACTACCTCTAACCCTACTACTACCTCTAACCCTACTACTACCACTAACCCTACTACTACCTCTAACCCTACTACTACCTCTAACCCTACTACTACCTCTAACCCTACTACTACCTCTAACCCTACTACTACCTCTAACCCTGCTACTACCTCTAACCCTGCTACTACCTCTAACCCTACTACTACCTCTAACCCTACTACTACCACTAACCCTACTACTACCTCTAACCCTACTACTACCTCTAACCCTACTACTACCTCTAACCCTGCTACTACCTCTAACCCTACTACTACCTCTAACCCTACTACTACCTCTAACCCTACTACTACCTCTAACCCTACTACTACCTCTAACCCTACTACTACCACTAACCCTGCTACTACCTCTAACCCTGCTACTACCACTAACCCTACTACTACCTCTAACCCTACTACTACCACTAACCCTACTACTACCTCTAACCCTACTACTACCTCTAACCCTACTACTACCTCTAACCCTACTACTACCTCTAACCCTACTACTACCCTACTACTACCTCTAACCCTACTACTACCTCTAACCCTACTACTACCCTACTACTACCTCTAACCCTACTACTACCTCTAACCCTACTACTACCTCTAACCCTACTACTACCTCTAACCCTACTACTACCTCTAACCCTACTACTACCCTACTACTACCTCTAACCCTGCTACTACCTCTAACCCTACTACTACCACTAACCCTACTACTACCTCTAACCCTACTACTACCTCTAACCCTACTACTACCTCTAACCCTACTACTACCTCTAACCCCTACTACTACCCTACTACTACCTCTAACCCTACTACTACCCTGCTACTACCTCTAACCCTACTACTACCACTAACCCTACTACTACCTCTAACCCTACTACTACCTCTAACCCTACTACTACCTCTAACCCTACTACTACCTCTAACCCTACTACTACCTCTAACCCTACTACTACCTCTAACCCTACTACTACCACTAACCCTACTACTACCTCTAACCCTACTACTACCTCTAACCCTGCTACTACCTCTAACCCTACTACTACCTCTAACCCTACTACTACCTCTAACCCTACTACTACCTCTAACCCTACTACTACCTCTAACCCTACTACTACCTCTAACCCTACTACTACCTCTAACCCTACTACTACCTCTAACCCTACTACTACCTCTAACCCTACTACTACCCTACTACTACCTCTAACCCTACTACTACCTCTAACCCTACTACTACCTCTAACCCTACTACTACCACTAACCCTACTACTACCTCTAACCCTACTACTACCCTACTACTACCTCTAACCCTACTACTACCTCTAACCCTACTACTACCTCTAACCCTACTACTACCTCTAACCCTACTACTACCTCTAACCCTACTACTACCTCTAACCCTACTACTACCTTACACTATGTACCTCTGTCTCCATAGCTACATTGTCTCTCTGTCTCCATAGCTACGTTGTCCCTCTGTCTCCGTAGTTACGTTGTCTCTCTGTCTCCGTAGTTACGTTGTCTCTCTGTCTCCGTAGTTACATTGTCTCTCTGTCTCCGTAGTTACGTTGTCTCTCTGTCTCCGTAGTTACGTTGTCTCTCTGTCTCCGTAGTTACGTTGTTTCTCTGTCTCCGTAATTACGTTGTCTCTCTGTCTCCGTAGTTACGTTGTCTCTCTGTCTCCGTAGTTACGTTGTCTCTCTGTCTCCGTAGTTACGTTGTCTCTTTGTCTCCATAGTTATGTTGTCTCTCTGTCTCCGTAGTTACGTTGTCTCTCTGTCTCCGTAGCTACGTTGTCTCTCTGTTTCCGTAGTTACGTTGTCTCTCTGTCTCCGTAGTTACGTTGTCTCTCTGTCTCCGTAGCTACGTTGTCTCTCTGTCTCCGTAGTTACGTTGTCTCTCTGTCTCCGTAGCTACGTTGTCTCTCTGTCTCCGTAGCTACGTTGTCTCTCTGTCTCCATAGCTAAGTTGTCTCTCTGTCTCCGTAGCTACGTTGTCTCTCTGTCCCCGTAGTTACGTTGTGTCTCTGTCTCCGTAGCTACGTTATCTCTCTGTCTCCGTAGTTACGTTGTCTCTCTGTCTCCGTAGTTACGTTGTCTCTCTGTCTCCGTAGTTACGTTGTCTCTCTGTCTCCGTAGCTACGTTGTCTCTCTGTCTCCGTAGTTACATTATCTCTCTGTCTCCGTAGCTACGTTGTCTCTCTGTCTCCGTAGTTACGTTGTCTCTCTGTCTCCGTAGTTACGTTGTCTCTCTGTCTCCGTAGTTACGTTGTCTCTCTGTCTCCGTAGTTACGTTGTCTCTCTGTCTCCGTAGCTACGGTGTCTCTCTGTCTCCGTAGCTACGTTGTCTCTCTGTCTCCGTAGCTACGTTGTCTCTCTGTCTCCATAGCTAAGTTGTCTCTCTGTCTCCGTAGCTACGTTGTCTCTCTGTCCCCGTAGTTACGTTGTGTCTCTGTCTCCGTAGCTACGTTATCTCTCTGTCTCCGTAGTTACGTTGTCTCTCTGTCTCCGTAGTTACGTTGTCTCTCTGTCTCCGTAGTTACGTTGTCTCTCTGTCTCCGTAGCTACGTTGTCTCTCTGTCTCCGTAGTTACATTGTCTCTCTGTCTCCGTAGCTACGTTGTCTCTCTGTCTCCATAGTTACGTTGTCTCTCTGTCTCCGTAGCTACGTTGTCTCTCTGTCTCCGTAGTTACGTTGTCTCTCTGTCTCCGTAGCTACGCGGACATCCTTTTTTTGACCGTACCGTCAGAGAACATGCTGGAGTTTCATCTGACCAATGAGAAGCTGATTCTGTTCTCGGCCAAGGCTCCGCAGGTCAAACACATGGTGGACGACTTCATCACTGAGATCAAGAAGGTAAACAAACACAATACTTAATACTATTACAAAACTGCTTTATTACTGATATCTAGAAGGTACTGTCACGTCCTGACCAAAGAAAGATGTTATTTTCTAGGGTAGAGTAGGTCAGGGCGTGACAAGGGGGGTATTTCTATGTTTTCTATTTCTATGTTGTCAGGGTCTAGTTTTGTATTTCTATGTTGGGTTTTGTTTGGGATGATCTCCAATTAGAGGCTGCTGGTCATCGTTGTCTCTAATTGGAGATCATACTTAAGTAGGGTTTTTTCCCACCTGGGTTTGTGGGAGATTGTCTTTGAGTCAGTGTATGTTTCACCTCTTACCTTCTGCGTCACGGTTTGTTGTTTTTGTTCAGTCAGTTTATTGTTTATGTATTGCAAAGTTTCACAGTGCCATCTATCCAGGGTTTCTGTATTTTATAATGTCTGAATATAACGTGCTTGTTGTACCATCCTCCTACAGCTTCAGTTCTGTGGAAAAGGGGAAATGTAAAATAAAAAAACATTGCATTTCGTAATTTATGCAAAACTGTGTTTTTTTTGTTAGTAGCCAAGTTAAGGATAAACACTTGATACCGAGCAACCAGAGCAACCGGAGGAACAACCAGAACCACGTAGTTTATCAAATACAATGGAATGTGGCTCTACAATTTAACATCTCTGATACGTTGATTTGTTATTTAGTTACCGGAAATACAAATTACCCCCCTCCCTCCTCCCTCTCCACCTCCTCTCCCCCTCCTCTCTCCCCTCCTCCTCCTCTCCCCTCCCCCTCCCCTCCTCCCCCCTCCTCCTCCTCCTCTCCCCTCCTCCTCTCCCCTCCTCCTCCTCCCTCTCCCCCTCTCCCCTCCTCCCCTCCCCCTCCTCCCCCTCTCCCTCCTCCTCTCCTCTATCCTCTCCCCTCCCCTCCTCTTCCCCCTCTCCGCTCCCCTCTCCCCTCCCCCTCTCCTCTCCTCTCCTCTCCTCTCCCCTCCTCCCCTCTCCCCTACTCCTCTCCCCTCCTCCCCTCCCCTCTCCCCTCATCCTCCCTCCTCTCCCCTCTCCTCCCCTCCCCTCCTCCCCTCCTCCTCCTCCTCCCCTCCTCCTCCTCTCCCCTCCCCTCCTCCTCCCCCTCTCCGCTCCCCTCTCCCCTCCCCCTCTCCCCTCCTCTCCTCTCCTCTCACCTCCTCTCCTCTCCCCTCCTCCCCTCTCCCCTACTCCTCTCCCCTCCTCCCCTCCCCTCTCCCCTCCTCCTCCCTCCTCTCCCCTCCCCTCCTCCCCTCTCCCCTCTCCCCTCCCCCCCTCCTCCTCCTCCAGGACTCCCAGTATGTGGTAGCGGAGCGTAACTTGGTGACAGACAATCGTTCTCTGCTCGCTTTCCATAAAGGTGACATCATCAGGTTGCAGGTCATGGAAGGACTGGGAAAAGGTGAGCCCCGCCCCCTCCCCCACGCACACTGATGACATCGCAGCCCAACACACAAACGCCCTCTAACTATATAAACTGTGTGTGTGTGTGTGTGTGTGTGTGTGTGTGTGTGTGTGTGTGTGTGTGGTACAGGGTACAGCTACGGCTCTGTTGTGAGGAAGACGGTGGTGTATCTGGAGGAGATGAAGAGAGACACGCCAGACTTTGGTGAGACAACCTCTCCTCTTCCTCTTCCTCTTCTTCCTCTACCTCCACCTCATCTCTCATCTCTCTCTCCTCTCCTCTCCTCTTCCTCATCTCTCCTCTTCCTCATCTCTCCTCTTCCTCCATCTCTCCTCTCCTCTTCCTCTCCTCTCTCTCTCCTCTTCCTCCACCTCTCCCCCCTCCTCTCCCCTCCTCATCCTCTCTCCTCATCTCCCCTGTGTGTGTTGTTCTACCAGGCTGGAAGTTTGGAGGGGTGTTTGGTCGTGCCGGGGCGTTCCCGACAGATTGTGTCCGTCCCGTCGCCGCCCCTGACTTCCTGTCCCTCCCGGCCGACCGCAGGGCGGAGCTTAAAGGAGGAGCGGGGCGTGTTGCCATGACGTCAGCTATGGCTGTCGCCGTGGCGTCCAGCGCGGCCGCTCACGAGATAGATCCCACCCTGGAGGTACACACACACACACACGCACACGCACACGCACACACACACACACACACACGCACACACACACACACACACACACACACACACACACACACACACACACACACACACACACACACACACACACTGTACTACTGTACTACTATACTACTGTACTACTATAATACTGTACTACTGTAATACTGTACTACTATACTACTATACTAGTATACTGTACTACTATACTACTATACTAGTGTACTGTACTACTGTACTACTGTACTACTGTACTAGTGTACTACTGTACTACTAAACTACTGTACTACTGTACTAGTGTACTGTACTACTGTACTACTATACTACTGTACTACTGTACTACTAAACTACTGTACTACTGTACTACTGTACTACTGTACTAGTGTACTACTGTACTACTAAACTACTGTACTACTGTACTAGTGTACTGTACTACTGTACTACTATACTACTGTACTACTATACTACTATACTACTGTACTACTGTACTACTGTACTACTATACTACTGTACTACTATACTACTGTACTACTGTACTACTATACTACTGTACTACTATACTACTATAATACTGTACTACTGTACTACTGTACTACTATACTACTGTACTACTGTACTACTGTACTACTATAATACTGTACTACTGTACTACTGTACTACTGTACTACTATAATACTGTACTACTGTACTACTATAATACTGTACTACTGTACTACTGTACTACTGTACTACTATAATACTACTGTATCCGTGTTGCTGTGGTTTAGGGGTTTGATGAGGTCGTGGAGGTCGATGAGGTCGTTCTGGACACGCAGTATGACATGGTGGAGTTCGCAAAGAGATATTACAGACCAGCTGCCAAGGGGTAAACACACACACACACACACACACACACACACACACCTTCCACTGTGTCCCTTAGTAGTGTGTATATCTGTGGTTCCTCCCCATAGTGCCTCTGTGAAGTCCAAGAAGCCCAAAGATACCAGAGATCCCTTTGAAATGGTCAGGTTCTCCAAGGTAACACTTTATAACACATTATAACACATTATAACACTTTATAATACATTATAACACATTATAACACTTTATAATACATTATAACACATTATAACACATTATAATACATTATAACATTTTATAACACTTTATAACACATTAAAATACATTATAACACATTATAACACATTATAACACTTTACAACACATTACAACACATTACAACACATTACAACACATTATAACACATTATAACACATCAAGTTCTCCAAGGTAACACATTATAACACATTATAACACTTTATAATACATTATAACACATCAGGTTCTTCAAGGTAACACTTTATAACACTTTATAACACATTATAACACATTATAACACATTATAATACATTATAACATTTTATAACACTTTATAACACATTAAAATACATTATAATACATTATAACACATTATAACACATTATAACACTTTATAACACATTATAACACATTATAACACATCATAACACATTATAACACATTATAACACATCAAGTTCTCAATGACAACACATTATAACACATTATAACACATCAAGTCCTCAATGACAACACATTATAACACATTATAACACATCAAGTTCTCCAAGGTAACACATTATAACACATTATAACACTTTATAATACATTATAACACATCAGGTTCTCCAAGGTAACACTTTATAACACTTTATAACACTTTATAACACATTATAACACATTATAACACATTATAACACATCAAGTTCTCCAAGGTAACACATTATAACACATTATAACACTTTATAATACATTATAACACATCAGGTTCTCCAAGGTAACACTTTATAACACATTATAACACTTTATAACACATTATAACACTTTATAACACATTATAACACATTATAACACATCAAGTTCTGCAAGGTAACACATTATAACACATTATAAGACTTTATAATGCATTATAACACATCAGGTTCTCCAAGGTAACACATTATAACACATTATAACACTTTATAATACATTATAACACATCAGGTTCTCCAAGGTAACACTTTATAACACTTTATAACACATTATAACACATTATAACACATTATAACACTTTATAATACATTATAACACCAACTTCTCAAAGGTAACACATTATAACACATTATAATACATTATAACACATCAAGTTCTCCAAGGTAACACATAAAACATTATAACACATTATAACACATTACATTTTCCAAGGTGACCAGATACCACTCTTATCTATAAATATATTTGGGTGGATACATTTATAGCAATTTATAATGTACTTTATAGCACATTATAACACCTACCCTAAATGTTATATTATACGTCTCATAAGCCTTAAGTAGTGTCTGAATCTCTGATAGTGTTCCATTATATCTCCCTCCTCCAGTCTCCACTGTCTGAATCTCTGATAGTGTTCCATTATATCTCCCCCCTCCAGTCTCCACTGTCTGAATCTCTGATAGTGTTCCATTATATCTCCCTCCAGTCTCCTCTGTCTGAATCTCTGATAGTGTTCCATTATATCTCCCTCCAGTCTCCACTGTCTGAATCTCTGATAGTGTTCCATTATATCTCCCTCCAGTCTCCACTGTCTGAATCTCTGATAGTGTTCCATTATATCTCCCTCCAGTCTCCACTGTCTGAATCTCTGATAGTGTTCCATTATATCTCCCCCCTCCAGTCTCCACTGTCTGAATCTCTGATAGTGTTCCATTATATCTCCCTCCTCCAGTCTCCACTGTCTGAATCTCTGATAGTGTTCCATTATATCTCCCTCCAGTCTCCACTGTCTGAATCTCTGATAGTGTTCCATTATATCTCCCCCCTCCAGTCTCCACTGTCTGAATCTCTGATAGTGTTCCATTATATCTCCCTCCAGTCTCCACTGTCTGAATCTCTGATAGTGTTCCATTATATCTCCCTCCAGTCTCCACTGTCTGAATCTCTGATAGTGTTCCATTATATCTTCTCCCTCCAGTCTCCTCTGTCTGAATCTCTGATAGTGTTCCATTATATCTCCCTCCAGTCTCCACTGTCTGAATCTCTGATAGTGTTCCATTATATCTTCTCCCTCCAGTCTCCACTGTCTGAATCTCTGATAGTGTTCCATTATATCTCCCTCCTCCAGTCTCCACTGTCTGAATCTCTGATAGTGTTCCATTATATCTCCCTCCAGTCTCCACTGTCTGAATCTCTGATAGTGTTCCATTATATCTTCTCCCTCCAGTCTCCACTGTCTGAATCTCTGATAGTGTTCCATTATATCTCCCTCCTCCAGTCTCCACTGTCTGAATCTCTGATAGTGTTCCATTATATCTCCTTCCAGTCTCCACTGTCTGAATCTCTGATAGTGTTCCATTATATCTCCCTCCTCCAGTCTCCACTGTCTGAATCTCTGATAGTGTTCCATTATATCTCCCTCCTCCAGTCTCCACTGTCTGAATCTCTGATAGTGTTCCATTATATCTCCCTCCTCCAGTCTCCACTGTCTGAATCTCTGATAGTGTTCCATTATATCCCCCTCCAGTCTCCACTGTCTGAATCTCTGATAGTGTTCCATTATATCCCCTCCAGTCTCCACTGTCTGAATCTCTGATAGTGTTCCATTATATCTCCTCCCTCCAGTCTCCACTGTCTGAATCTCTGATAGTGTTCCATTATATCTCCCCCCTCCAGTCTCCACTGTCTGAATCTCTGATAGTGTTCCATTATATCTCCCTCCAGTCTCCACTGTCTGAATCTCTGATAGTGTTCCATTATATCTCCCTCCAGTCTCCTCTGTCTGAATCTCTGATAGTATTCCATTATATCTCCCTCCAGTCTCCTCTGTCTGAATCTCTGATAGTGTTCCATTATATCTCCCCCCTCCAGTCTCCACTGTCTGAATCTCTGATAGTGTTCCATTATATCTCCCTCCAGTCTCCACTGTCTGAATCTCTGATAGTGTTCCATTATATCCCCTCCCTCCAGTCTCCACTGTCTGAATCTCTGATAGTGTTCCATTATATCTCCCTCCAGTCTCCACTGTCTGAATCTCTGATAGTGTTCCATTATATCTCCCTCCAGTCTCCACTGTCTGAATCTCTGATAGTGTTCCATTATATCTCCCTCCAGTCTCCACTGTCTGAATCTCTGATAGTGTTCCATTATATCTCCCTCCTCCAGTCTCCACTGTCTGAATCTCTGATAGTGTTCACTGATCCTGCTATGAACAGAGTGGCTACAGACATCTTCCTATGTAAGTTATATGTCACGCTATGTCATGCTATGAACATAGTGGCTACAGACATCTTCCTATGTAAGTTATATGTCACGCTATGTCATGCTATGAACAGAGTGGCTACAGACATCTTCCTATGTAAGTTATATGTCACGCTATGTCATGCTATGCCCGTGCTTTGTCACGCTATGCTCATGCTATGTCATTTTAATGCCTTTAATGCCATGTCATTTCATGTCATTGGCCGTTACGTTAAAGTCATGTTATGTCATGTCCTACTATGTCCTGCTATGTCATGGTATGTCCTGCTATGTCATGTTCATAGCGGTGATGCGTTTTATGGGAGACCACCCGCTGAAGGGACTGACAGAACAGGAAGTAGTCAACACCTTCCTGAAGGTAATGCCCCGCCATTAAAAGTTGGTGGTTTTTGTGTGATATGTTTCCGACGTCTGTTTCCGAGGTCTGTGTGATGTGTGTGTTTGTCTCTCTCTCTCTCTCTCTAGCTGATTGGACAGTTTGGTCTGATGAAGGATGAAGCCTACTGTCAAATCCTCAAACAGATTACAGGAAACACCAGTTCTAAACCGTAAGATCCTAACCTCTAACCTCTAACCCCTAACCCCTAACCTCTAACCTCTAACCTCTAACCTCTAACCTCTAACCCCTAACCTCTAACCCCTAACCCCTAACCTCTAACCCCTAACCCCTAACCTCTAACCCCTGATCTCTAACCCCTAACCCCTAACCCTAACCTCTAACCTCTAACCCCTAACCTCTAACCTCTAACCCCTAACATCCTAACCCCTAACCCCTAACCTCTAACCCCTAACCTCTAACCCCTAACCCCTAACCCCTAACCTCTAACCCCTAACATCCTAACCCCTAACTCTAACATCTAACCCCTAACCCCTAACCCCTAACCTCTAACCTCTAACCCCTAACCCCTAACCTTTAGGGACAGCTGTCAGCGTGGTTGGAGGTTGCTTTACATTCTGACTGCGTTCCATCGCTGCTCTGAGGTCCTGAAGCCCTTCCTGTTAAAGTTCCTCCAGGACGCCAGCCGCAGCCAGGGAGTAGTGTTCCAGGGTAGGTGACTTCCTGTTAAAGTTCCTCCAGGACGCCAGCCGCAGCCAGGGACCGCTGTTCCAGGGTAGGTGACTTCCTGTTAAAGTTCCTCCAGGACGCCAGCCGCAGCCAGGGACCGCTGGTTCAGGGTAGGTGACTTCCTGTTCCAGGGTAGGTGACTTCCTGTTTCAGGGTAGGATTCTTCCTGTTTCAGGGTAGGTAACTTCCTGTTCCAGGGTAGGTGACTTCCTTTTCCAGGGTAGGTGGTCTTCCTGTTAAAGTTCCTCCAGGACACCAGCCGCAGCTAGAGACCGCTTTTTCAGGGTAGGTGTCTTCCTGTTCCAGGGTAGGTGTCTTCCTGTTTCAGGGTAGGTGACTTCCTGTTTCAGGGTAGGTGACTTCCTGTTTCAGGGTAGGTGTCTTCCTGTTCCAGGGTAGGTGACTTCCTGTTTCAGGGTAGGTGACTTCCTGTTTCAGGGTAGGTGACTTCCTGTTAAAGTTCCTCCAGGACACCAGCCGCAGCCAGGGACCACTGTTTCAGGGTAGGTGACTTCCTGTTCCAGGGTAGGTGTTTTCTGTTAAAGTTCCTCCAGTACGCCAGCCGCAGCCAGGGACCGCTGGTTCAGGGTAGGTGTCTTCCTGTTCCAGGGTAGCTGACTTCCTGTTTCAGGGAAGGTATCCTCCTGTTTCGGGGTAGGTAACTTCCTGTTTCAGGGTAGGTGACTTCCTGTTTCGGGGTAGGTGACTTCCTGTTTCAGGGTAGGTGGTCTTCCTGTTAAAGTTCCTCCAGGACGCCAGCCGCAGCCAGGGACCGCTGGTTCAGGGTAGGTAACTTCCTGTTAAAGTTCCTCCAGGACACCAGCCGCAGCCAGGGACCACTGTTCCAGGGTAGATGACTTCCTGTTTCAGGGTAGGTGACTTCCTGTTTCAGGGTATGTGACTTCCTGGTTCAGGGTAGGTGACTTCCTGTTAAAGTTCCTACAGGACCCCAGCCGCAGCCAGAGACCGCTGTTTCAGGGTAGGTGTCTTCCTGTTCCAGGGTGGTGTCTTCCTGTTCCAGGGTAGGTGACTTCCTGTTAAAGTTCCTACAGGACGCCAGCCGCAGCCAGGGACCACTGTTTCAGGGTAGGTGTCTTCCTGTTTCAGGGTAGGTGTCTTCCTGTTCCAGGGTAGGTGTCTTCCTGTTTCAGGGTAGGTGACTTCCTGTTTCAGGGTTGGTGACTTCCTGTTTCAGGGTTGGTGACTTCCTGTTTCAGGGTAGGTGTCTTCCTGTTTCAGGGTAGGTGACTTCCTGTTTCAGGGTAGGTCTCTTCCTGATTCAGGGTAGGTCTCTTCCTTTTCAGGGTAGGTGACTTCCTGTTTCAGGGTTGGTGACTTCCTGTTTCAGGATAGGATTCTTCCTGTTTCAGGGTAGGTCTCTCCCTGTTTCAGGGTAGATCTCTTCCTGTTTCAGGGTAGGTGACTTCCTGTTTCCATGTGTATTCTCCGTAGTTAATTTTGCTGTGTATTGTATTGATAGGTACTGTTATCTTGTTCTCCGTAGGTAAGGGTTCTGTGTATTGTTATCTTGTTCTCCGTAGGTAAGGGTTCTGTGTATTGTTATCTTGTTCTCCGTAGGTAAGGGTTCTGTGTATTGTTACCGTGTTCTCTGTAGGTAAGGGTTCTGTGTATTGTTACCGTGTTCTCTGTAGGTAAGGGTTCTGTGTATTGTTACCGTGTTCTCCGTAGGTAAGGGTTCTGTGTATTGTTACCGTGTTCTCTGTAGGTAAGGGTTCTCTGTATTGTTACCGTGTTCTCCGTAGGTAAGGGTTCTGTGTATTGTTATCGTGTTCTCCGTAGGTAAGGGTTCTGTGTATTGTTACCGTGTTCTCCGTAGGTAAGGGTTCTGTGTATTGTTATTGTGTTCTCCGTAGGTAAGGGTTCTGTGTATTGTTACCGTGTTCTCTGTAGGTAAGGGTTCTGTGTATTGTTACCGTGTTCTCCGTAGGTAATGTTCCTGTGTATTGTTATCATGTATTATCTAGGTAAGGGTTCTGTGTATTGTTATTGTGTTCTCCGTAGGTAAGGGTTCTGTGTATTGTTATCGTGTTCTCCGTAGGTATAGCCAGGGCGTGTGAGCAGAACCTGAGGAAGACCTTTCGGTACGGAGGACGCGTCGTTCCTCCCAGCAGCATGGAACTCAAAGCTACGGTGGTTCGTAGCGACCTCTCACACTGTCTAACCCCTGACCTCTACTGTCTAACCCCTGACCTCTACTGTCTAACCCCTGACCTCTACTGTCTAGCCCCTGACCTCTACTGTCTAACCCCTGACCTCTACTGTCTAACCCCTGACCTCTACTGTCTGACCCTTGACCTCTACTGTCTAACCCCTGACCTCTACTGTCTAACCCCTGACCTCTACTGTCTAACCCCTGACCTCTACTGTCTAACCCCTGACCTCTACTGTCTAACCCCTGACCTCTACTGTCTGACCCCTGACCTCTACTGTCTAACCCCTGACCTCTAACCTCTAACCCCTGACCTCTACTGTCTAACCCCTGACCTCTACTGTCTATCTCCTGACCTCTACTGTCTAACCCCTGACCTCTACTGTCTAACCCCTGACCTCTACTGTCTATCCCCTGACCTCTACTGTCTAACCCCTGACCTCTACTGTCTAACCCCTGACCTCTACTGTCCCTGACCTCTACTGTCTAATCCCTGACCTCTACTGTCTAACCCCTGACCTCTACTGTCTAACCACTGACCTCTACTGTCTAACCCCTGACCTCTAACCTCTAACCCCTGACCTCTACTGTCTAACCCCTGACCTCTACTGTCTAACCCCTGACCTCTACTGTCTATCTCCTGACCTCTACTGTCTAACCCCTGACCTCTACTGTCTAACCCCTGACCTCTACTGTCTATCCCCTGACCTCTACTGTCTAACCCCTGACCTCTACTGTCTAACCCCTGACCTCTACTGTCCCTGACCTCTACTGTCTAATCCCTGACCTCTACTGTCTAACCCCTGACCTCTACTGTCTAACCACTGACCTCTACTGTCTATCCCCTGACCTCTACTGTCTAACCCCTGACCTCTACTGTCCCTGACCTCTACTGTCTAATCCCTGACCTCTACTGTCTAGCCCCTGACCTCTACTGTCCCTGACCTCTACTGTAGTATCCCTGACCTCTACTGTCTAACCCCTGACCTCTACTGTCTAACCTTTGACCTCTAACAGGCAGGGAGGAGCTCCAAGAGACAACTGTTCCTGTTCCCAGGAGGCATCAAACGGCACCTGAAGATCAAGACCTGCTCTGTGAGTCTCCTAGACTGTCCCCTTCTGTCTCTGTCTGTCCCCTTCTGTCTCTGTCTGTCCCCTTCTGTCTCTGTGAGTCTCTGAGTCTGGCCCCTTCTGTCTCTGAGTCTCCTAGAATGACTCTGATCATGTTCTGTTGTGTGTATCTCTCTCTCTCTCTCTCTGTGTATTACAGTGGGCTCTGATCATGTCCTGCTGTGTGTGTCTCTCTCTGTGTATTACAGTGGGTCCTGTTCTGTGTATCTCTCTCTGTGTATTACAGTGGGTCCTGTTCTGTGTATCTCTCTCTGTGTATTACAGTCGCCTGTTCTGTGTAGCTCTCTCTGTGTATTACAGTGGGTTCTGTTCTGTGTATCTCTCTCTGTGTATTACAGTGGGATCTGATCATGTCCTGTTCTGTGTATCTCTCTCTGTGTATTACAGTGGGTTCTGTTCTGTGTATCTCTCTCTGTGTATTACAGTGGGATCTGATCATGTCCTGTTCTGTGTATCTCTCTCTGTGTATTACAGTGGGATCTGTTCTGTGTATCTCTCTGTGTATTACAGTGGGCTCTGATCATGTTCTGTTGTGTGTATCTCTCTCTGTGTATTACAGTGGGCTCTGATCATGTCCTGTTCTGTGTATCTCTCTCTGTGTATTACAGTGGGTTCTGTTGTGTGTATCTCTCTCTGTGTATTACAGTGGGCTCTGTTCTGTGTATCTCTCTCTGTGTATTACGGTGGGCTCTGTTCTGTGTATCTCTCTCTGTGTATTACGGTGGGTTCTGTTCTGTGTATCTCTCTCTGTGTATTACGGTGGGCTCTGATCATGTGTCCTCCTGTGCTGCAGGTGGCGCTGGACGTGATCGAGGAGCTGTGTTATGAGATGGGCCTACACAGACTGGAGGCTGTTGACGAATATGCTGTCTTCCTGGTCACGGAGAGAGGTGTATACACACACACACACACACACACACAGACACACACACACACAGACACACAGACACACACACACACACACACACACACAGACACACAGAAACACACACAGAAACACACACACAGACAGACACACAGACGCACACGCACACGCTCACTCTCACGCACGCACACACACACACACACACACGCTCACTCTCACGCACACACACACACACACACACACACACACACACACACAGACACACACACACACACACAGACACACAGACACACACACGCACACGCTCACTCTCACACACACACACACACACGCACACGCTCACTCTCACACACACACTCACACTCACACTCACACTCACACACACACCACATTGTCAGACTGTTAATTTTACTGTCTGTCTGTCTGTCTGTCTGTCTGTCTGTCTGTCCGTCCGTCTGCAGGTCAGAATGTCCGTCCCCTCAATAAGAGGGAGTACATCCTGGACATTGCTACGGAGGCGGAGCCAGTGGACAGTGACTACAGCCTGTGGTTCAGGAGGGTCGTCTGGACTCAGACGCTCAAATTTGACAACGAGCTCTGTGTCACCATGCATTATAACCAGGTATAACACTATGATGCATTATAACCAGGTATAACAACACAATGATGCATTATAACCTGGTATAATAACCAGCTCTGCCTTACGATGCATTATAACCAGGTATAACAACACGATGATGCATTATAACAAGGTATAACAACACGATGATGCATTATAACCAGGTATAACAACACGATGATGCATTATAACCAGGTATAACAACACAATGATGCTTTATAACCAGGTATAACAACACGATGATGCATTATATCCAGGTATAACAACCAGCTCTGCCTTATGATGCATTATAACCAGGTATAACAACACGATGATGCATTATAACCAGGTATAACAACACTATGATGCATTATAACCAGGTATAACAAGATGATGATGCATTATATCCATGTATAACAATGCTATGATGCATTATAACCAGGTATAACAATTCGATGATGCATTATAACCAGGTATAACAACACGATGATGCATTATAACCAGGTATAACAACACGATGATGCATTATAACCAGGTATAACAAGATGATGATGCATTATAACCAGGTATAACAAGATGATGATGCATTATATCCAGGTATAACATCACAATGATGCATTATAACCAGGTATAACAACACTGATGTAATATAACCAGATATAACAACACTATGATGCACTATAACCAGGTATAACACAATGATGCACTATAACCAGGTATAACAACACTATGATGCATTATAAACAGGTATAACAACACTGTGATGAAATTTTACCAGATATAACAACACTATGATGCATTATAACCAGGTAGAGCAACACTATGATGCATTATAACCAGGTATAACAACACTGATGAAATATAACCAGATATAACAACACTATGATGCACTATAACCAGGTATAACACGATGATGCACTATAACCAGGTATAACAACACTATGATGCATTATAACCAGGTATAACAACACTGTGATGAAATATAACCAGATATAACAACACTATGATGCATTATAACCAGGTATAGCAACACTATGATGCATTATAACCAGGTATAACAACACTATGATGCATTATAACCAGGTATAACAACATGATGAATTACAACCAGGTATAACAACACTATGATGCATCATAACCAGGTATAACAACATGATGAATTACAACCAGGTATAACAGCACTATGATGCATTATAACCAGGTATAACAACACTATGATGCATTATAACCAGGTATAACAACACTGATGAAATATAACCAGATATAACAACACTATGATGCATTATAACCAGGTATAGCAACACTATGATGCATTATAACCAGGTATAACAACACTATGATGCATTATAACCAGGTATAACACAATGATGCACTATAACCAGGTATAACAACACTATGATGCATTATAACCAGGTATAACAACACTATGATGAAATTTTACCAGATATAAGAACACTATGATGCATTACAACCAGGTATAACAACACTGATGAAATATAACCAGATATAACAACACTATGATGCACTATAACCAGGTATAACACGATGATGCACTATAACCAGGTATAACAACACTATGATGCATTATAACCAGGTATAACAACACTGATGAAATTTTACCAGATATAACAACACTATGATGCACTATAACCAGGTATAACACGATGATGCACTATAACCAGGTATAACAACACAATGATGCTTTATAACCAGGTATAACAACACGATGATGCATTATATCCAGGTATAACAACCAGCTCTGCCTTATGATGCATTATAACCAGGTATAACAACACGATGATGCATTATAACCAGGTATAACAACACTATGATGCATTATAACCAGGTATAACAAGATTATGATGCATTATATCCATGTATAACAATGCGATGATGCATTATAACCAGGTATAACAATTCGATGATGCATTATAACCAGGTATAACAACACGATGATGCATTATAACCAGGTATAACAACACGATGATGCATTATAACCAGGTATAACAAGATGATGATGCATTATAACCAGGTATAACAAGATGATGATGCATTATATCCAAGTATAACATCACAATGATGCATTATAACCAGGTATAACAACACTGATGAAATATAACCAGATATAACAACACTATGATGCACTATAACCAGGTATAACATGATGATGCACTATAACCAGGTATAACAACACTATGATGCATTATAACCAGGTATAACAACACTATGATGAAATATAACCAGATATAACAACACTATGATGCATTATAACCAGGTATAGCAACACTATGATGCATTATAACCAGGTATAACAACACTATGATGCATTATAACCAGGTATAACAACATGATGAATTACAACCAGGTATAACATCACTATGATGCATCATAACCAGGTATAACAACATGATGAATTACAACCAGGTATAACAGCACTATGATGCATTATAACCAGGTATAACAACACTATGATGCATTATAACCAGGTATAACAACACTGATGAAATATAACCAGATATAACAACACTATGATGCAATATAACCAGGTATAACAAAATGATGCACTATAACCAGGTATAACAACACTATGAAGCATTATAACCAGGTATAACAACACTATGATGAAATTTTACCAGATATAAGAACACTATGATGCATTATAACCAGGTATAACAACACTGATGAAATATAACCAGATATAACAACACTATGATGCACTATAACCAGGTATAACACGATGATGCACTATAACCAGGTATAACAACACTATGATGCATTATAACCAGGTATAACAACACTATGATGAAATTTTACCAGATATAACAACACTATGATGCATTATAACCAGGTATAGCAACACTATGATGCATTATAACCAGGTATAACAACACTGATGAAATATAACCAGATATAACAACACTATGATGCACTATAACCAGGTATAACACGATGATGCACTATAACCAGGTATAACAACACTATGATGCATTATAACCAGGTATAACAACACTGTGATGAAATAAAACCAGATATAACAACACTATGATGCATTATAACCAGGTATAGCAACACTATGATGCATTATAACCAGGTATAACAACACTATGATGCATTATAACCAGGTATAACAACATGATGAATTACAACCAGGTATAACAACACTATGATGCATCATAACCAGGTATAACAACATGATGAATTACAACCAGGTATAACAACACTATGATGCATTATAACCAGATATAACAACACTATGATGCACTATAACCAGGTATAACACGATGATGCACTATAACCAGATATAACAACACTATGATGCACTATAACCAGGTATAACACGATGATGCACTATAACCAGGTATAACAACACGATGATGCATTATAACCAGGTATAGCAACACTATGATCCATTATAACCAGGTATAACAACACTGATGAAATATAACCAGATATAACAACACTATGATGCATTATAACCAGGTTAGCAACACTATGATGCATTATAACCAGGTATAACAACACTATGATGCATTATAACCAGGTATAGCAACACTATGATGCATTATAACCAGGTATAACAACACTATGATGCATTATAACCAGGTATAACAACATGATGAATTACAACCAGGTATAACAACACGATGATGCATTATAACCAGGTATAACAACATGATGAATTACAACCAGGTATAACAACACTATGATGCATCATAACCAGGTATAACAACATGATGAATTACAACCAGGTATAACAGCACTATGATGCATTATAACCAGGTATAACAACACTATGATGCATTATAACCAGGTATAACAACACTATGATGCATTATAACCAGGTATAACAACACTGATGAAATATAACCAGATATAACAACACTATGATGCACTATAACCAGGTATAAGACGATGATGCACTATAACCAGCTATAACAACACTATGATGCATTATAACCAGGTATAACAACACTGATGAAATTTTACCAGATATAACAACACTATGATGCATTATAACCAGGTATAACAACACTGATGAAATATAACCAGATATAACAACACTATGATGCACTATAACCAGGTATAAGACAATGATGCACTATAACCAGGTATAACAACACTATGATGCATTATAACCAGGTATAACAACACTATGATGAAATTTTACCAGGTATAACAACACTATGATGCATTATAACCAGGTATAGCAACACTATGATCCATTATAACCAGGTATAACAACACTGATGAAATATAACCAGATATAACAACACTATGATGCATTATAACCAGGTATAGCAACACTGATGCATTATAACCAGGTATAACAACACTATGATGCATTATAACCAGGTATAGCAACACTATGATGCATTATAACCAGGTATAACAACACTATGATGCATTATAACCAGGTATAACAACATGATGAATTACAACCAGGTATAACAACACGATGATGCATTATAACCAGGTATAACAACATGATGAATTACAACCAGGTATAACAACACTATGATGCATCATAACCAGGTATAACAACATGATGAATTACAACCAGGTATAAAAGCACTATGATGCATTATAACCAGGTATAACAACACTATGATGCATTATAACCAGGTATAACAACACTATGATGCATTATAACCAGGTATAACAACACTGATGAAATATAACCAGATATAACAACACTATGATGCACTATAACCAGGTATAACACGATGATGCACTATAACCAGGTATAACAACACTATGATGCATTATAACCAGGTGTAACAACACTATGATGAAATTTTACCAGATATAACAACACTATGATGCATTATAACCAGGTATAGCAACACTATGATGCATAACCAGGTATAACAACACTATGATGCATTATAACCAGGTATAACAACATGATGAATTACAACCAGGTATAACAACACTAAGATGCATCATAACCAGGTATAACAACATGATAAATTACAACCAGGTATAACAGCACAATGATGCATTATAACCAGGTATAACAACACTATGATGCATTATAACCAGGTATAACAACACTGATGAAATATAACCAGATATAACAACACTATGATGCACTATAACCAGGTATAAGACGATGATGCACTATAACCAGCTATAACAACACTTAGATGCATTATAACCAGGTATAACAACACTGATGAAATTTTACCAGATATAACAACACTGTGATGCATTATAACCAGGTATAACAACACTGATGAAATATAACCAGATATAACAACACTATGATGCACTATAACCAGGTATAACACAATGATGCACTATAACCAGGTATAACAACACTATGATGCATTATAACCAGGTATAACAACACTATGATGAAATTTTACCAGGTATAACAACACTATGATGCATTATAACCAGGTATAGCAACACTATGATCCATTATAACCAGGTATAACAACACTGATGAAATATAACCAGATATAACAACACTATGATGCATTATAACCAGGTATAGCAACACTGATGCATTATAACCAGGTATAACAACACTATGATGCATTATAACCAGGTATAGCAACACTATGATGCATTATAACCAGGTATAACAACACTATGATGCATTATAACCAGGTATAACAACATGATGAATTACAACCAGGTATAACAACACGATGATGCATTATAACCAGGTATAACAACATGATGAATTACAACCAGGTATAACAACACTATGATGCATCATAACCAGGTATAACAACATGATGAATTACAACCAGGTATAACAGCACTATGATGCATTATAACCAGGTATAACAACACTATGATGCATTATAACCAGGTATAACAACACTATGATGCATTATAACCAGGTATAACAACACTGATGAAATATAACCAGATATAACAACACTATGATGCACTATAACCAGGTATAACACGATGATGCACTATAACCAGGTATAACAACACTATGATGCATTATAACCAGGTGTAACAACACTATGATGAAATTTTACCAGATATAACAACACTATGATGCATTATAACCAGGTATAGCAACACTATGATGCATAACCAGGTATAACAACACTATGATGCATTATAACCAGGTATAACAACATGATGAATTACAACCAGGTATAACAACACTAAGATGCATCATAACCAGGTATAACAACATGATAAATTACAACCAGGTATAACAGCACAATGATGCATTATAACCAGGTATAACAACACTATGATGCATTATAACCAGGTATAACAACACTATGATGCATTATAACCAGGTATAACAACACTGATGAAATATAACCAGATATAACAACACTATGATGCACTATAACCAGGTATAACACGATGATGCACTATAACCAGGTATAACAACACTATGATGCATTATAACCAGGTGTAACAACACTATGATGACATTTTACCAGATATAACAACACTATGATGCATTATAACCAGGTATAGCAACACTATGATGCATAACCAGGTATAACAACACTATGATGCATTATAACCAGGTATAACAACATGATGAATTACAACCAGGTATAACAACACTAAGATGCATCATAACCAGGTATAACAACATGATAAATTACAACCAGGTATAACAGCACTATGATGCATTATAACAAGGTATAACAACACTATGATGCATTATAACCAGGTATAACAGCCCTATGATGCATTATAACCAGGTATAACAACACGATGATGCATTATAACCAGGTATAACAACACAATGATGCATTATAGCCAGGTATAACAACATGATGATGCATTATAACCAGGTATAACAACACGATGATGCATTATAAACAGGTATAACAACACGATGATGCATTATAAACAGGTATAACAACACGATGATGCATTATAACCAGGTATAACAACACGATGATGCATTATAACCAGGTATAACAACACAATGATGCATTATAACCAGGTATAACAACACGATGATGCATTGACGACCAGGTGTAACAGTCTGCTCTGCGTTACGACGCATTATAACCAGGTGCTTCCGGACTACCGTAAGGGCCTGATGAACACGCTGCCCGGAGGGAAAGTCTCTGAGCAGCAGTTCCTCCAGATCTCTAAGCTGTCGGCTCTGCAGCACAGAGCCAAGGACATCAGGTTCACGCCCAGCATGTAAGAACACACACTGCAGTGCATTATGGGGGGGTTGACAGCAGTTCCTCCAGATCTCTAAGCTGTCGGCTCTGCAGCACAGAGCCAAGGACATCAGGTTCATGCCCAGCATGTAAGAACACACACTGCAGTGCATTATGGGGGTGGTTGCTGGGTGCAGTGCATTATGGGGGGGTTGCTGGGTACAGTGCATTATGGGGGGGTTGCTGGGTACAGTGCATTATGGGGGGGTTGCTGGGTGCAGTGCATTATGGGGGTGGTGGTTGTGCAGTGCATTATGGGGAGGTGGTTGTGCAGTGCATTATGGGGGAGGTGGTGTCATCTCTCCATCATGTCAATGAATGTAAAAACCCTTGAACTGAGAAACATTTATAAATATATTTTATTTATTTATTTGTTGTCCTTTTGTCCCCAGCCATGAGTTGTCGGAGTACATCCCCTCCCTTCTGTTCGGGAAGCAGCCCCCCCAGGCGTGGGTCACCATGGTAACGCAGCACATGCAGCAGGTCCAGACCCTCAACCCGCACCAGGCCAAAGCTCAGTTCCTGGGTACACACACACTAACACACACACACTAACACACACACACTAACACACACACACACACACACACTAACACACACACACACACACACACACACTAACACACACACACACACACTAACACACACACACACACACACACTAACACACACACACACTAACACACACACACACACACACACACTAACACACACACACTAACACACACACACTAACATACACACTAACACACACTAACACACACACACTAACACACGCACACTAACACACACACACTAACACACACACAACACACATTTAATACATATACAAAAGTATGTGGACGCCCCTTCAAATTAGTGGATTCGACTATGTGTGTGTGTGTGTGTGTGTGTGTGTGTGTGTGTGTGTTTGTGTGTTTGTGTGTGTGTGTCTGACTGTGCCCCCCCCCCCCCCAGGTCTGGTCAGTTCGTTCCCCATGTTTGGCTCCTCGTTCTTCTTCGTCCAGTCCAGCAGCAGCGGCTCCATCTTCGCTCCCTGTATCCTGGCTGTTAATCCACGTGGACTGAACTTCCTCAACAAGGACACTCACGTAAGGGCCCCGCCCCCATACCGCTCACTAAGTACCGCCCACTTCCCACTTTGCTCACTAAGTCCCGCCCACACTGCCCCACTAAGGCCCGCCCACACTGCTCACTAAGTACCGACAACTTTGCTCACTAAGCCCCGCCCACTTTGCGCACTAAGCCCCGCCCACAATGCCCCACTAAGGCCCACCCACACCGCTCACTAAGTACCGCCTATTTTGCTCACTAAGCCCCGCCCACTCTGCTCACTAAGTCCCGCCCACTCTGCTCACTAGCTAGCCCTTTTGTTCCACCCCCCCACACACACATGCGGTGATCTCACCTGACTTTTAAATGGTGCCTCTAGAGACAAAATCTATCTCATCGTCACTCAATGCCTAGGTTTACCTCCACTGTATTCACATCCTACCATATCCTTGTCTGTACATTATGCCTTGAATCTATTCTACCGCGCCCAGAAATCTGCTCCTTTTACTCTCTGTTCCGAACGAACTAGACGACCAGTTCTGATAGCCTTTAGCCGTAGCCTCATCCTACTCCTCCTCTGGTGATGTAGAGGTTAACCCAGGCCCTGCAGCCCCCAGCACCACTCCCATTCCCCAGGCACTCTCATCTGTTGACTTCTGTAGCTGTAAAAGCCTTGATTTCATGCATGTTAACATTAGAAGCCTCCTCCCTAAGTTTGTTTTATTCACTGCTTTAGCTTCTTGGGGCTATGTGGGACGTTAGCGTGCCACCCGTGGCGCACCGTATCAACAGCAGGTGCATTTCAAGAGCGGCAAATTTGAAACCAAATAAATGTCAAAATTCAAATTTCTCAAACATACAACTAACTTACAGCCTTTGAAAGATAAACATCCTTAATCTAACCACGTTGTCCGATTTCAAAAAGGTTTTACGGGGAAAGCATAAAGTTAGGTTGTTAGGAGAGTACATTGATAATAGCTGTGTGTAATGCATTGTCGATTCAAAGACAGGCGTCACCAAAACCATAAAATCAGCTAAAATTATGCACTAACCTTTTACAATCTCCATCAGATGACACTCCTAGGACATTATGTTAGACAATGCATGCATTTTTAGTTCTATCAAGTTCATATTTATATCTAAAAACAGCGTTTTACTATGGCGTTGATGTTCAGGAAATCGTTTCCCTCCAATACCGGCAGTCAAGTCATGACAACAAAATAATTAATTAATATTAGAAAACATTGGTAAAATATTATATTGTCATTCAAAGAATTATAGATTTACATCTCTTGAACGCAATGGACTTGCCAGATTTAACATTAACCTTACTGGGAAATCACACTTTGCAATAATCTGAGCACTGCGCCAGAAAAATACGCATTGCGATACAGACTAACCGCCATGTTGGAGAGATCTAAAATCGAAAATACTATGTAAATAATCCATTACCTTTGATTCTCTTCATCAGATGTCACTTCCAAAGAATCCCAGGTCCATAACGAATGTAGTTTTGTTCAAAAAAGCTCATCATTTATGTCCAAAAACCTCCGTGTTGTAGCACATGATCTAAGCCAGCCGGACTTCACTTCACATCACGAACGTAAAAAATATATTTACGTTCGTTCAAACATGTCAAACGTTGTATCGCATAAATCATTAGGGCCTTTTTTAACCAGAACATGAATAAAATTCAAGGCGGACCATGGGGTTCTCTTTTAAAACGTTTCGGAATGAGAGTACCCACCATCAACTCGCACGCCAGGTGTCTAATGGGCCATCACAGTTCCAAAGCTCTTCTTCAGTCAGATCTCACTGTAGAAGACTCAAAACACTTTGTAAAGGCTGGGGACATCTTGTGGAAGCAATAGGAAGTGCCAAAACA
>NW_021822728.1:173874-198874 GCF_901001165.1 Salmo trutta
TCTTCCTGGGGGATCAGAGCAGGATCTACTAGTCTTCCTGGGGGATCAGAGCAGGATCTACTAGTCTTCCTGGGGGGTCAGAGCAGGATCTACTAGTCTTCCTGGGGGGGTTACAGTGGATCAGAGCAGGATCTACTAGTATTCCTGGGGGGGTCAGAGCAGGATCTACTGGTCTTCCTGGGGGATCAGAGCAGGATCTACTAGTCTTCCTGGGGGGGTCAGAGCAGGATCTACTAGTCTTCCTGGGGGGGTTACAGTGGATCGGAGCAGGATCTACTAGTCTTCCTGGGGGGGTCAGAGCAGGATCTACTAGTCTTCCTGGGGGGTCAGAGCAGGATCTACTAGTCTTCCTGGGGGATCAGAGCAGGATCTACTAGTCTTCCTGGGGGGTCAGAGCAGGATCTACTAGTCTTCCTGGGGGGTCAGAGCAGGATCTACTAGTCTTCCTGGAGGGTCAGAGCAGGATCTACTAGTCTTCCTGGGGGGGTCAGAGCAGGATCTACTAGTCTTCCTGGGGGGTCAGAGCAGGATCTACTAGTCTTCCTGGGGGATCAGAGCAGGATCTACTAGTCTTCCTGGGGGGTTACAGTGGATCAGAGCAGGATCTACTAGTCTTCCTGGGGGATCAGAGCAGGATCTACTAGTCTTCCTGGGGGGTCAGAGCAGGATCTACTAGTCTTCCTGGAGGGTCAGAGCAGGATCTACTAGTCTTCCTGGGGGGTCAGAGGAGGATCTATTAGTCTTCCTGGGGGGTCAGAGCAGGATCTAAACAACTACAGAGATTACTGGTGGATTCCCTCCACAGAGATCTCATCAGAGTGCTAATCTCTGCCAGATTGTGGGACAGAGTGCTAATCTCTGCCAGATTGTGGGACAGAGTGCTAATCTCTGCCAGATTGTGGGACAGATTGCTAATCTCTGCCAGATTGTGGGACAGTGCTAATCTCTGCCAGATTGTGGGACAGAGTGCTAATCTCTGCCAGATTGCGGACCAGAGTGCTAATCTCTACCAGATTGCGGGCCAGAGTGCTAATCTCTGCCAGATTGTGGACCAGAGTGCTAATCTCTGCCAGATTGTGGACCAGAGTGCTAATCTCTGCCAGATTGTGGGCCAGGCTTGTGAGAGAGAGGTTCGCTAAATTGGGTGAAGCTGCAAAACAAAAGAGTCGGGGGTGGAAATCTGGCAGTGACATGGCAGAGGCTTCCTCCATAAAGTCATCCAGGGTGCCGCAGCAGGTGGTGGAGGGATTCCAAGCTACACTACCTGGTTCATTCTGAGAGCTGGTGGTTGCATCAGAGGAAACCTGGAACCAACCCTACGGTGAAGCATGATGGTGGTGACAGCATCAGGCAGAGGAAACCTGGCACCAACCCTACAGTGAAGCATGGTGGTGGTGGCAGCATCAGGCGGAGGAAACCTGGCACCAACCCTACGGTGAAGCACGGTGGTGGCGGTAGCATCAGGCGGAGGAAAACTGGCACCAACCCTACGGTAAAGCATGGTGGTGGTGGCAGCATCAGGCGGAGGAAACCTGGCACCAACCCTACGGTGAAGCATGGCGGTGGTGGTAGCATCAGGCAGAGGAAACCTGGCACCATCCCTACGGTGAAGCATGGTGGTGGTGCCAGCATCAGGCTGTGGGGATGTTTTTCAGCGGTCGGACTGGGAGACTCGTCAGGATCGAGGGAAAGATGAACGGAGCAAAGTACAGAGAGATCCTTGATGAAAACCTGCTCCAGAGCACTCAGGACCTCAGACTGGGGCGAAAGTTCATCTTCCAACAGGACAACGACCCTAAGAACACAGCCAAGACTACGCAGGAGTGCCTTCGGGACAAGTCTCTGAATGTCCTTGAGTGGCCCAGCCAGAGCCCGGACTTGAACCCGATCGAACATCTCTGGAGAGACCTGAAAATAGCTGTGCAGCGATGCTCCCCATCCAACCTGACAGAGCTGCAGAGAAGAATGGGAGAAACTCCCCAAATACAGGTGTGCCAAGCTTGTAGCGTCATACCCAAGAAGACCCGAGGCTGTAATCACTGAGAAAGGTGCCTCAACAAAGTACTGAGTAAAGGGTCTGAATACTTACAGTATGAATCAAAAGTTTTTATTTATTTGTACTATTTTCTACGTTGTAGAATAATAGTGAAGACATCAAAACTAGTAAATAACACATATGGAATCATGTAGTAACCAAAAAAGTGTTAAACAAATCAAAATATATTTTATATTTGAGATTCTTCAAATTGCCACCCTTTGCCTTGATGACAGCTTTGCACACTCGTGGCATTCTCTCAACCAGCTTCATGAGGTAGTCACCTGGAATGCAATTTCAATTAACAGGTGCACCTTGTTAAACAGTTAATTTGTGGAATTTCTTTCCCTCTTAATGCTTTTGAGCCAATCAGTTGGGTAGGGATTGTTTACACAATTGTATACAGAAGATAGACCTATTTGGTAAAAGACCAAGTCCATATTATGGCAAGAACAGCTCAAATGAGCATTCTTCTCTCTTTACCCCTCCTTATATCACCACACGGTCTTTCACACCTCCCAGCCCTTCTCAGCAGAGAGGAAGTGTCCCTGTGTGGAGAGAAGAGGCTGGGTAGACAGGCGATAAGTCATTAAAGAGTTTAGAGAGAGGAAGTGTCCCTGTGTGGAGAGAAGAGGCTGGGTAGACAGGCGATAAGTCATTAAAGAGTTTAGAGAGAGGAAGTGTCCCTGTGTGGAGAGAAGAGGCTGGGTAGACAGGCGATAAGTCATTAAAGAGTTTAGAGAGAGGAAGTGTCCCTGTGTGGAGAGAAGAGGCTGGGTAGACAGGCGATAAGTCATTAAAGAGTTTAGAGAGAGGAAGTGTCCCTGTGTGGAGAGAAGAGGCTGGGTAGACAGGCGATAAGTCATTAAAGAGTTTAGAGAGAGGAAGTGTCCCTGTGTGGAGAGAAGAGGCTGGGTAGACAGGCGATAAGTCATTAAAGAGTTTAGAGAGAGGAAGTGTCCCTGTGTGGAGAGAAGAGGCTGGGTAGACAGGCGATAAGTCATTAAAGAGTTTAGAGAGAGGAAGTGTCCCTGTGTGGAGAGAAGAGGCTGGGTAGACAGGCGATAAGTCATTAAAGAGTTTAGAGAGAGGAAGTGTCCCTGTGTGGAGAGAAGAGGCTGGGTAGACAGGCGATAAGTCATTAAAGAGTTTAGAGAGAGGAAGTGTCCCTGTGTGGAGAGAAGAGGCTGGGTAGACAGGCGATAAGTCATTAAAGAGTTTAGAGAGAGGAAGTGTCCCTGTGTGGAGAGAAGAGGCTGGGTAGACAGGCGATAAGTCATTAAAGAGTTTAGAGAGAGGAAGTGTCCCTGTGTGGAGAGAAGAGGCTGGGTAGACAGGCGATAAGTCATTAAAGAGTTTAGAGAGAGGAAGTGATCGAATACATTGAGATAGAACACACCTGTTTTCTACTCTGTGAGTACCTATATGGGTTAATATCTATATAGTGTAATATATATATATAGTTTAATATATGTATAGTTTAATACATATATAGTTAAATATATGTATAGTGTAATATATATATAGTTTAATATCTATATAGTGCAATATATATATATTGTTTAATATCTGCATAGTGTAATATATATATATATATATAGTTAAATATATATATAATTTAATATATATATATAGTTTAATATCTGTATAGTGTAAAATCTGTATGGTTTAATATCTATATAGTTTAATATCTATATAGTTTAATATCTGTATGGTTTAATATCTATATAGTGTAATATATATATATATATAGTTTAATATCTATATAGTTTAATATATATATAGTTTAATATCTGTATAGTGTAATATATATATATATATATAGTTAAATATCTATATAGTTTAATATATATATAGTTTAATATCTATATAGTGTAATATATATATAGTTTAATATCTGTATAGTGTAATATATATATAGTTTAATATATGTATAGTTTAATATCTGTATGGTTTAATATCTATATAGTGTAATATATATATATAGTTTAATATCTATATAGTTTAATATATATATAGTGTAATATATATATATTGTTTAATATCTATATAGTGTAATATATATATATATATATAGTTTAATATCTATATAGTTTAATATATATATATAGTTTATTATCTGTATAGTGTAATATATATATATATAGTTAAATATCTATATAGTTTAATATATATATAGTTTAATATCTATATAGTGTAATATATATATATAGTTTAATATCTGTATAGTGTAATATATATATAGTTTAATATATATATGTAGTTTAATATCTGTATAGTGTAATATCTGTATGGTTTAATATCTATATAGTTTAACATCTGTATAATATCTGTATGGTTAAATATCTGTATGGTTTAATATCTGTATGGTTTAATATCTGTATAAACAGAGTGAGTATGGTAGTAAACAGAGTGAATACGGTAGTAAACAGTGTGAGTACGGTAGTGTGCTAAACAGAGTGAGTACGGTAGTGTGCTAAACAGAGTGAGTACGGTAGTAAACAGAGTGAGTACAGTAGTGTAGTAAACAGAGTGAGTAAAGTAGTAAACAGAGTGAGTACGGTAGTGTGCTAAACAGAGTGAGTACGGTAGTAAACAGAGTGAGTACGGTAGTAAACAGAGTGAGTAGTGTAGTAAACAGAGTGAGTACGGTAGTAAACAGAGTGAGTACGGTAGTAAACAGATTGAGTAGTGTAGTAAACAGAGTGAGTACGGTAGTAAACAATGTGAGTATGGTAGTAAACAGAGTGAGTACGGTAGTGTGCTAAACAGAGTGAGTACGGTAGTAAACAGAGTGAGTACGGTAGTAAACAGAGTGAGTACGGTAGTAAACAGAGTGAGTACGGTAGTGTGCTAAACAGAGTGAGTACGGTAGTAAACAGAGTGAGTACAGTAGTAAACAGATTGAGTAGTGTAGTAAACAGAGTGAGTACGGTAGTAAACAGATTGAGTAGTGTAGTAAACAGAGTGAGTACGGTAGTAAACAGAGTGAGTACGGTAGTGTACTAAACAGAGTGAGTACAGTAGTGTAGTAAACAGAGTGAGTACAGTAGTAAACAGAGTGAGTACGGTAGTGTACTAAACAGAGTGAGTACGGTAGTGTGCTAAACAGAGTGAGTACGGTAGTGTACTAAACAGAGTGAGTAAGGTAGTGTAGTAAACAGAGTGAGTACGGTAGTGTGCTAAACAGAGTGAGTACGGTAGTAAACAGAGTGAGTACGGTAGTGTACTAAACAGAGCGAGTACGGTAGTGTGCTAAACAGAGTGAGTACGGTAGTGTACTAAACAGAGTGAGTACGGTAGTAAACAGAGTGAGTACGGTAGTGTAGTAAACAGAGTGAGTACGGTAGTAAACAGAGTGAGTACGGTAGTAAACAGAGTGAGTACGGTAGTAAACAGAGTGAATACGGTAGTGTGCTAAACAGAGTGAGTACGGTAGTAAACAGAGTGAGTACAGTAGTGTAGTAAACAGAGTGAGTACAGTAGTAAACAGAGTGAGTGCAGTAGTAAACAGAGTGAGTACGGTAGTGTGCTAAACAGAGTGAGTACGGTAGTAAACAGAGTGAGTACGGTAGTAAACAGATTGAGTAGTGTAGTAAACAGAGTGACTACAGTAGTAAACAGAGTGAGTAGTGTAGTAAACAGAGTGAGTACGGTAGTAAACAGAGTGAGTACGGTAGTGTAGTAAACAGAGTGAGTACAGTAGTAAACAGAGTGAGTATGGTAGTGTGCTAAACAGAGTGAGTACGGTAGTGTAGTAAACAGAGTGAGTACGGTAGTAAACAGAGTGAGTACGGTAGTGTAGTAAACAGAGTGAGTACGGTAGTGTACTAAACAGAGTGAGTACGGTAGTGTGCTAAACAGAGTGAGTACGGTAGTAAACAGAGTGAGTACGGTAGTAAACAGAGTGAGTAAGGTAGTGTAGTAAACAGAGTGAGCACGGTAGTGTACTAAACAGAGTGAGTACGGTAGTGTGCTAAACAGAGTGAGTACGGTAGTAAACAGAGTGAGTACGGTAGTGTAGTAAACAGAGTGAGTACGGAAGTGTAGTAAACAGAGTGAGTACGGTAGTAAACAGAGTGAGTACGGTAGTGTGCTAAACAGAGTGAGTACGGTAGTAAACAGAGTGAGTACGGTAGTAAACAGAGTGAGTACGGTAGTGTACTAAACAGAGTGAGTACGGAAGTGTAGTAAACAGAGTGAGTACGGTAGTAAACAGATTGAGTACTGTACTAAACAGAGTGAGTATGGTAGTGTACTAAACAGAGTGAGTACGGTAGTGTAGTAAACAGAGTGAGTACGGTAGTAAACAGAGTGAGTACGGTAGTGTAGTAAACAGAGTGAGTACGGTAGTAAACAGAGTGAGTACGGTAGTGTAGTAAACAGAGTGAGTACGGTAGTAAACAGAGTGAGTACGGTAGTGTAGTAAACAGAGTGAGTACAGTAGTAAACAGAGTGAGTACAGTAGTAAACAGAGTGAGTACGGTAGTGTAGTAAACAGAGTGAGTACGGAAGTGTAGTAAACAGAGTGAGTACGGAAGTGTGCTAAACAGAGTGAGTACGGTAGTAAACAGAGTGAATACGGTAGTAAACAGAGGGAGTACGGTAGTAAACAGAGTGAGTACGGTAGTGTAGTAAACAGAGTGAGTACAGTAGTAAACAGAGTGAGTACGGTAGTGTAGTAAACAGAGTGAGTACTGTAGTGTAGTAAACAGAGTGAGTACAGTAGTGTAGTAAACAGAGTGAGTAGTGTAGTAAACAGAGTGAGTACGGTAGTGTAGTAAACAGAGTGAGTACAGTAGTGTGCTAAACAGAGTGAGTAGTGTAGTAAACAGAGTGAGTACGGTAGTGTAGTAAACAGAGTGAGTACGGTAGTGTAGTAAACAGAGTGAGTACAGTAGTGTGCTAAACAGAGTGAGTAGTGTAGTAAACAGAGTGAGTACGGTAGTGTAGTAAACAGAGTGAGTACGGTAGTGTAGTAAACAGAGTGAGTACGGTAGTGTACTAAACAGAGTGAGTACAGTAGTGTGCTAAACAGAGTGAGTATGGTAGTAAACAGAGTGAGTACGGTAGTGTGCTAAACAGAGTGAGTACGGTAGTAAACAGAGTGAGTACGGTAGTAAACAGAGTGAGTACGGTAGTGTGCTAAACAGAGTGAGTACGGTAGTGTACTAAACAGAGTGAGTACGGTAGTAAACAGATTGAGTAGTGTACTAAACAGAGTGAGTACGGTAGTAAACAGAGTGAGTACAGTAGTAAACAGAGTGAGTACGGTAGTGTGCTAAACAGAGTGAGTACGGTAGTGTACTAAACAGAGTGAGTAAGGTAGTGTAGTAAACAGAGTGAATACGGTAGTAAACAGAGTGAATACGGTAGTGTGCTAAACAGAGTGAGTACGGTAGTAAACAGAGTGAGCACGGTAGTAAACAGATTGAGTATTGTAGTAAACAGAGTGAATACGGTAGTGTAGTAAACAGAGTGAGTACGGTAGTAAACAGAGTGAGTACAGTAGTGTACTAAACAGAGTGAGTACGGTAGTGTAGTAAACAGAGTGAGTACGGTAGTGTAGTAAACAGAGTGAGTACAGTAGTGTGCTAAACAGAGTGAGTATGGTAGTAAACAGAGTGAGTACGGTAGTAAACAGAGTGAGTACGGTAGTGTGCTAAACAGAGTGAGTACGGTAGTGTACTAAACAGAGTGAGTACGGTAGTAAACAGAGTGAGTACGGTAGTGTACTAAACAGAGTGAGTACGGTAGTGTGCTAAACAGAGTGAGTACAGTAGTGTAGTAAACAGAGTGAGTACGGTAGTGTAGTAAACAGAGTGAGTACGGTAGTGTAGTAAACAGAGTGAGTACGGTAGTGTACTAAACAGAGTGAGTACGGTAGTGTGCTAAACAGAGTGAGTACAGTAGTGTAGTAAACAGAGTGAGTACAGTAGTAAACAGAGTGAGTACGGTAGTGTGCTAAACAGAGTGAGTACGGTAGTGTAGTAAACAGAGTGAGTACGGTAGTGTGCTAAACAGAGTGACTACAGTAGTGTAGTAAACAGAGTGAGTACAGTAGTAAACAGAGTGAGTACAGTAGTAAACAGAGTGAGTACGGTAGTGTGCTAAACAGAGTGAGTACGGTAGTGTAGTAAACAGAGTGAGTACGGTAGTGTGCTAAACAGAGTGACTACAGTAGTGTAGTAAACAGAGTGAGTACAGTAGTAAACAGAGTGAGTACAGTAGTAAACAGAGTGAGTACGGTAGTGTGCTAAACAGAGTGAGTACGGTAGTGTACTAAACAGAGTGAGTAAGGTAGTGTAGTAAACAGAGTGAATACGGTAGTGTGCTAAACAGAGTGAGTACGGTAGTAAACAGAGTGAGTACGGTAGTAAACAGATTGAGTAGTGTAGTAAACAGAGTGAATACGGTAGTGTAGTAAACAGAGTGAGTACGGTAGTAAACAGAGTGAGTACGGTAGTGTACTAAACAGAGTGAGTACGGTAGAGTGCTAAACAGAGTGAGTACGGTAGTGTAGTAAACAGAGTGAGTACGGTAGTAAACAGAGTGAGTACAGTAGTGTACTAAACAGAGTGAGTACGGTAGTAAACAGAGTGAGTACAGTAGTGTACTAAACAGAGTGAGTACGGTAGTAAACAGAGTGAGTACGGTAGTGTGCTAAACAGAGTGAGTACGGTAGTAAACAGAGTGAGTACAGTAGTGTACTAAACAGAGTGAGTACGGTAGTAAACAGAGTGAGTACAGTAGTGTAGTAAACAGAGTGAGTACAGTAGTAAACAGAGTGAGTACGGTAGTGTGCTAAACAGAGTGAGTACGGTAGTAAACAGAGTGAGTACAGTAGTGTACTAAACAGAGTGAGTACGGTAGAGTGCTAAACAGAGTGAGTACGGTAGTGTAGTAAACAGAGTGAGTACGGTAGTAAACAGAGTGAGTACAGTAGTGTACTAAACAGAGTGAGTACGGTAGTAAACAGAGTGAGTACAGTAGTGTACTAAACAGAGTGAGTACGGTAGTAAACAGAGTGAGTACGGTAGTGTAGTAAACAGAGTGAGTACAGTGGTAAACAGAGTGAGTACGGTAGTAAACAGAGTGAGTATGGTAGTCTGCTAAACAGAGTGAGTACGGTAGTAAACAGAGTGAGTATGGTAGTCTGCTAAACAGAGTGAGTACGGTAGTGTAGTAAACAGAGTGAGTACGGTAGTGTACTAAACAGAGTGAGTACGGTAGTGTGCTAAACAGAGTGAGTACGGTAGTAAACAGAGTGAGTACGGTAGTAAACAGAGTGAGTACGGTAGTGTAGTAAACAGAGTGAGTACGGTAGTAAACAGAGTGACTACAGTAGTGTGCTAAACAGAGTGAGTACGGTAGTGTGCTAAACAGAGTGAGTACGGTAGTAAACAGAGTGAGTACGGTGGTGTGCTAAACAGAGTGAGTACGGTAGTGTGCTAAACAGAGTGAGTACGGTAGTAAACAGAGTGAGTACGGTAGTGTGCTAAACAGAGTGAGTACGGTAGTGTGCTAAACAGAGTGAGTACGGTAGTGTAGTAAACAGAGTGAGTACGGTAGTGTGCTAAACAGAGTGAGTACGGTAGTGTGCTAAACAGAGTGAGTACGGTAGTGTGCTAAACAGAGTGAGTACGGTAGTAAACAGAGTGAGTACGGTAGTAAACAGATTGAGTACAGTAGTGAACAGAGTGAGTACGGTAGTGTAGTAAACAGAGTGAGTACGGTAGTAAACAGAGTGAGTACGGTAGTGTAGTAAACAGAGTGAGTACGGTAGTAAACAGAGTGAGTACGGTAGTGTGCTAAACAGAGTGAGTACGGTAGTAAACAGAGTGAGTACGGTAGTAAACAGAGTGACTACAGTAGTGTGCTAAACAGAGTGAGTACGGTAGTGTAGTAAACAGAGTGAGTACGGTAGTGTGCTAAACAGAGTGAGTACGGTAGTGTGCTAAACAGAGTGAGTACGGTAGTGTGCTAAACAGAGTGAGTACGGTAGTGTGCTAAACAGAGTGAGTACGGTAGTAAACAGAGTGAGTACAGTAGTGAACAGAGTGAGTACGGTAGTGTAGTAAACAGAGTGAGTACGGTAGTAAACAGAGTGAGTACGGTAGTGTAGTAAACAGAGTGAGTACGGTAGTAAACAGAGTGAGTACGGTAGTGTGCTAAACAGAGTGAGTACGGTAGTAAACAGAGTGAGTACGGTAGTAAACAGAGTGACTACAGTAGTGTGCTAAACAGAGTGAGTACGGTAGTGTAGTAAACAGAGTGAGTACGGTAGTGTGCTAAACAGAGTGAGTACGGTAGTGTGCTAAACAGAGTGAGTACGGTAGTGTGCTAAACAGAGTGAGTACGGTAGTGTGCTAAACAGAGTGAGTACGGTAGTGTGCTAAACCAATCATCAATATACTTTGACCCCCGCCCCAAACAAATGCCAAATATGTGAATTGTGGACCTCTCAACTGAAACATTGGAATAATATTCCCCATGAACTAGATGTGACTGGTTATCAACTGAAACATTGGAATAATATTCCCCATGAACTAGATGTGACTGGTTATCAACTGAAACATTGGAATAATATTCCCTCTGCCTTACTGTCCTGTATTAGTTTCATTTGATGACCTCAGACATTGTTTATTTAGCTTAGCAACGACATCAATGCAGTAAGGAAGAGTACTAACTAGAATCACGCTAACAATTTTGCAAACATTAGCTAGGTAGCTAAAAATATATCTGTAATGTAATTATTGAGTCAATGAAATTGCTTCTTTGTAATCTTGCTAGCTATTTATCTACAGTGCCTTCGCAAAGTATTCAGACTTTTGTTACATTACAGCCTTATTCTAAATCTAACTGAATTAATTATTTTTCTGATCAATCTACACACAATACCCCATAATGACATCACAATACCCCATAATGACATCACAATACCCCATAATGCCAAAGCAAAAACAAGTTTTTAGAAAATCGCATCAGCTCGAGAGAAAATTTGAAATTGAAAGTTGTGATGTCATCCTTTACGTTCGTGATGACGTCATAGCCCGAGTTCCAGTTCTGTTTGTGCTGTTTAGACAATTCTAACGGACAGGAAGTTGGAAGTACAAGCACGAACTGGAGCAACAGGTAGGCTAGTGGTTAGAGTGTTGGGCCAGGAACCAAAAGGTTGCTAGATCAAATCCCTTAACTGACTTGCCTAGTCAAATAAAAAATAAAAACATCTGAGACCAGGCTATAATGTAGCCTCTGCCTTTTCTCAACACCACACCTGCAAGTTAGTCTGGTCCCAGATCTGTTTGTGCTGTTTTGGTAACTCCTGAACCAAGTTAGCCTGGATTAGATATTTTATATCGTCTGAGTTTCACAGATATTTACTTTACGTACAAGAAAATGCGCTGTGATAATGTCAGACATGGCATAGAACCGGACATAACATCTAACATACACATACATGAAAAAAAACAAAAACAAGAACGACAGTTTAAGGAAGTCAGAGCCAGACGAGTAGAGTGAGTAACAGGGGATTTAGGTGTGGAGCATATCAGAGATGTGTAGGTGAGCTGTGGAGTCGGCGGAGAGGGGATGTGATGTTTCCCCAGGTTTTCGTGCGGAATGTAGGGAAGTTTCGGTTTCCGTCGGTGGAAAAGAAAGGAGCCAAGGATAGAGCGAGAACAAGGATGGTCTTTAAAAGGTTTGACAGCGTTCAGACAATGTGCACAACGGTGCCAAGTAGCATATAACCTGCCTGCAAAATTCATCAACGGTCCACAGCCTTAGATTTTACATTTGAGTCATTTAGCAGACGCTCTTATCCAGAGTGACTTATAGTAGTGAATGCATAAATTTCATACAATTTCATTAAAAAAAATTCTGTGCTGGCCTCCCGTGGGAATCGAACCCACAACCCTGGTGTTGCAAACACCATGCTCTACCAACTGAGCTACAATAACATCAGATATACAATAACATCAGATATACAATAACATCAGATATACAATAACATCAGATAAGGACCCAGAGGAGGGAGAACACTATTTTTTTTCCCTCCCTCCTTTCCCTCCCTCCCCCTGCCAGCCCATCAGAATGCCTGCAAACAGATTGAGCCATAACGGCAACACCAAAATGGTGTTATATATATATATTTCAATTGCATAACAATTCCATGTGACTCTGATAACTAGAGGGTGTATACTTTCCCAGGTACAGTTTATGTCGTCCTGTCATCAGTCGTAATGTCTCAGATGACAACCGAACTGACATCCATACTCATTAAGTTCCAACGCATATATATCTAGAACCACCACAGACCTCATCACCATGGTGACTCCCAGAGAGTATGGAACCTGGGGCTTCTAGACCTCATCACCATGGTGACTCCCAGAGAGTATGGAACCTGGGTCTTCTAGACCTCATCACCATGGTGACTCCCAGAGAGTATGGAACCTGGGGCTTCTAGACCTCATCACCATGGTGACTCCCAGAGAGTATGGAACCTGGGGCTTCTAGACCTCATCACCATGGTGACTCCCAGAGAGTATGGAACCTGGGTCTTCTAGACCTCATCACCATGGTGACTCCCAGAGAGTATGGAACCCAAAACACTCAGCCAAGGCAACAAAGGAGTGGCTCAAGAAGAAGCACATTAAGGTCCTGGAGTGGCCTAGCCAGTCTCCAGACCTTAATCCCATAGACAATCTGTGGAGGGAGCTGAAGGTTCGAGTTGCCAAACGTCAGCCTCGAAACCTTAATGACTTGGAGAAGATCTGCAAAGAGGAGTGGGACAAAATGCCTCCTGAGATGTGTGCAAACCTGGTGGCCAACTACAAGAAACGTCTGACCTCTGTGATTGCCAACAAGGGTTTGCCACCAAGTACTAAGTCATGTTTTGCAGAGGGGTCAAATACTTTGTCATGACGTTGGCCTGTGGATAAGGTTTATGACCCCCCATAAATACCTTTCTCCCTTCCCCTCTCTTTCTGACCCTACTGAAGGACTGTTGAAGACCCATTTTCAATGAGCCTGGCTGAGGGAAGGATGTTCTCACCCAAGATTTGACGGTACATGGCCCCGTCCATCGTCCCTTTGATGCAGTGAAGTTGTCCTGTCCCCTTAGCAGAAAAACACCCCCAAAGCATAATGTTTCCACCTCCATGTTTGACGGTGGAGATGGTGTTCTTGGGGTCATAGGCAGCATTCCTCCTCCTCCAAACACGGCGAGTTGAGTTAATGCCAAAGAGCTCCATTTTGGTCTCATCTGACCACAACACTTTCACCAGTTGTCCTCTGAATCATTCAGATGTTCATTGACAGACTTCAGACGGGCATGTATATGTATTCTTGAGTAAGGGGACCTTGCGGGTGCTGCAGGTTTTCAGTCCTTCACGGCGTAGTGTGTTACCAATTGTTTTCTTGGTGACTATGGTCCCAGCTGCCTTGAGATCATTGACAAGATCCTCCCGTGTAGTTCTGGGCTGATTCCTCACCGTTCCCATGATCATTGCAACTCCACGAGGTGAGATCTTGCATGGAGCCCCAGGCCGAGGGATATTGACAGTTCTTTTGTGTTTCTTCCATTTGCGAATAATCGCACCAAATGTTGTCACCTTCTCACCAAGCTGCTTGGCGATGGTCTTGTAGCCCATTCCAGCCTTGTGTAGGTCTACAATCTTGTCCCTGACATCCTTGGAGACCTCTTTGGTCTTGGCCATGGTGGAGAGTTTGGAATCTGATTGATTGATTGCTTCTATGGACAGGTGTCTTTTTTACAGGTAACAAACAGAGACTAGGAGCACTCCCTTTAAGAGTGTGCTCCTAATCTCAGCCCGTTACCTGTATAAACGACACCTGGGAGCCAGAAATCTTTCTGATTGAGTGGAGGGGTCAAATACTTATTTCCCTCATTAAAATGCAAATCAATTTATATCATTTTTGACATGCTTTTTCTGGATTTTTTTGTTGTTGTTGTTCTGTCTCTCACTGTTCAAATAAACCTACCATTCAAATTATAGACTGCTCCTTTCTTTATCAGTGGGCAAACGTACAAAATCAGCAGGGGATCAAATACTTTTCCCCCCCTCACTGTATATATATATGAACTAAAAGGGTGTGGAAAATGCCTCTCTATATTAATTTGGGGATATATTCTAGGACAGCAGAGGTGTTGAGCAGAGTTGAATTCAACAAGGATATTCAACTTGGATAAATATTGGAATGTCAGATCTGGGGAGGAGAGTCACTGACCTTAGAATGTTTTGTTGAGTTGATGAAGAGGATACGGCTGACTTGAGGAGCTTATAATGTTTTGTTGCCTCGATGAAGAGGATACTGCTGACTTGAGGAGCTTATAATGTTTTGTTGCCTCGATGAAGAGGATACGGCTGACTTGAGGAGCTTATAATGTTTTGTTGAGTGAAGAGGATACGGCTGACTTGAGGAGCTTATAATGTTTTGTTGAGTTGATGAAGAGGATACGGCTGACTTGAGGAGCTTATAGTGTTTTGTTGCGCTGAAGAAGAGGAGGAGGAATTATTGGGAGACAATTTAATTACCAATGTATTTCCAGTGGTATTGATTCCATACTCTCCACCATGGCCAAGACCTGATGGAATGTTATATAATACCATGATGTATGTTAAATAAAGATGAGAATCTCTAGTCTGGAGCCACTGATTGGGGGGAGGACTTGCTTAACTTCTTATTGGGAGACAATTTAATTACCAATGTATTTCCAGTGGTATTGTGGCTCCACCCCAGTTTCGGTCCGAGCAACAGGAAGTCAGGAACGCTGAAAAAGACGTCACAGAGACAGGAAAGTATTCATTAAGTATCTGTATCTTTACAAGTGTGTTGCATGTTCACTAAACCCTCACATTTGGACCCAAACCTGTGGATAATATCACTTCTTTAAGTGCGGACATGTATAATAACACTGTAGAACATAAATACATTTTTAAACATTATTTATCCGGTCTTAATTCTCTTCCAGATGCCTGGCTTTTTCTTGGGTTTGGTGGTTGACTGATTTCTCAGCCACTTCTGGTCCCCCCTGCTGGCTCTCTGGTCCCCCTGCTGGCTCTCTGGTCCTCCCTGCTGGCTCTCTGGTCCCCCTTGCTGGCTCTCTGGTCCCCCCTGCTGGCTCTCTGGTCCCCCCTGCTGGCTCTCTGGTCCTCCCTGCTGGCTCTCTGGTCCTCCCTGCTGGCTCTCTGGTCCTCCTGCTGGCTCTCTGGTCCTCCCTGCTGGCTCTCTGGTCCCCCCTGCTGGCTCTCTGGTCCTCCCTGCTGGCTCTCTGGTCCCCCTGCTGGCTCTCTGGTCCTCCCTGCTGGCTCTCTGGTCCTCCCTGCTGGCTCTCTGGTCCTCCCTGCTGGCTCTCTGGTCCTCCCTGCTGGCTCTCTGGTCCTCCCTGCTGGCTCTCTGGTCCTCCCTGCTGGCTCTCTGGTCCTCCCTGCTGGCTCTCTGGTCCTCCCTGCTGGCTCTCTGGTCCCCCCTGCTGGCTCTCTGGTCCTCCCTGCTGGCTCTCTGGTCCTCCCTGCTCGCTCTCTGGTCCTCCCTGCTGGCTCTCTGGTCCTCCCTGCTGGCTCTCTGGTCCCCCCTGCTCGCTCTCTGGTCCTCCCTGCTGGCTCTCTGGTCCTCCCTGCTGGCTCTCTGGTCCCCCCTGCTGGCTCTCTGGTCCTCCCTGCTGGCTCTCTGGTCCTCCCTGCTGGCTCTCTGGTCCTCCCTGCTGGCTCTCTGGTCCTCCCTGCTGGCTCTCTGGTCCTCCCTGCTGGCTCTCTGGTCCCCCCTGCTGGCTCTCTGGTCCCCACTGCTGGCTCTCTGGTCCCCCCTGCTGGCTCTCTGGTCCTCCCTGCTGGCTCTCTGGTCCTCCCTGCTGGCTCTCTGGTCCCCCCTGCTGGCTCTCTGGTCCTCCCTGCTGGCTCTCTGGCTCCCTCGGCTGGTCATGTACAGACCCAGCAAGCCCTTGGTTTACCTTCTGGCCCGTGGCCCACCCCAGCAACTGTTGACCGTGGTTGTAGTCAAATGGAAACTGGTTGATGAACTGGGTGCTGAACTTCTTGATTTGCCCGTCAACCCTGTACATGTGACAATTAAACTTTCTAATCTAATGCAATCAGCCTCCAGATTCATCTCCTCCTGCTCTTTTAGGTACTCTCCCTCTCTCTCTCTCTGCCCAGGTGGTGAAGGATGTTATCGCTTCATGTGGTACCAGGGATGACTGGAAGGTGAGAAGCAGAGGTCACATTTAACATGTGTCCATAATGGTACCGTGTTCCAGGGATTAACACGGATAACCAGGATCCCGGGACGAGCCTTCACATTTCCCGAAAAATAAAATGCCAAGACCCGGAAAATTACAACATTCGCAATAAAGCAATTCAACAAAATGCACAACATGTGCAGCAGCAGATTGGCAAAACAAAAAATATCACATTATCCAAACAGGTTGTTGCATGGAAGCCTTGAACCTGAAGCATATTTACTTAACGTTGCAGCCTGGTGTCATTATGTAGACATAACATAGTCAACGTAAATCCACCACTCAAATCAGTATGATATGTTACGTTTTTTTTATGTTTACATAAGACAGATGTTTACGTAAGGCAAAAACAAAACAAAAAATTGTGTTTTGTCGGGGTGGATGGTGTACAATGCGAATGTCTACCAACCCAAAGGTTGCAAGTTTAATCTCGTCACGGACAACGTTTAGCCTTTTAGCTAATTAGCAACTTTTTAACTACTTACTGCTTTTGTGCTACTTTGCATGTTATCTAACCCTTCCCCTTAAATCTAACCTTAACCTTTTTAGCTAACCCTAACCTTAATCCTAACCCCTAACCCTAACCTTAATCCTAACCCCCTAAACCCTAACACCTATCCAAGCTAACGTTAGCTACGTAGTTAAGTAACACAAGCCACCTTAGCTAGAATCCGTAACGTATGGTACGTTTTGCATACATACCGTATAATACTGTTGTAAGTAGAGATTCCGCCTACGTATTTATTATATGAGTGATGGCTTACCAGCCAATCACATGAGACTTGTTCAGTTACCAGCCAATCACGTGAGACTTGTTCAGTTACCAGCCAATCACATGAGACTTGTTCAGTTATATGATATGAGTGATGGCTTACCAGCCAATCACGTGAGAGTTGTTCAGTTACCAGCCAATCACATGAGAGTTGTTCAGTTACCAGCCAATCATGTGAGAGTTGTTCAGTTACCAGCCAATCACGTGAGACTTGTTCAGTTATATGATATGAGTGATGGCTTACCAGCCAATCACATGAGACTTGTTCAGTTATATGATATAAGTGATGGCTTACCAGCCAATCACATGAGACTTGTTCAGTTATATGATATGAGTGATGGCTTACCAGCCAATCACATGAGACTTGTTTAGTTATATGATATGAGTGATGGCTTACCAGCCAATCACGTGAGAGGTGTTCAGTTATATTATATGAGCGATGGCTTACCAGCCAATCACGTGAGAGGTGTTCAGTTATATTATATGAGCGATGGCTTACCAGCCAATCACGTGAGAGTTGTTCAGTTATATTATATGAGCGATGGCTTACCAGCCAATCACGTGAGAGTTGTTCAGTTATATTATATGAGCGATGGCTTACCAGCCAATCACGTGAGAGTTGTTCAGTTATATTATATGAGCGATGGCTTACCAGCCAATCACGTGAGAGGTGTTCAGTTATATTACCCCGGCATGGAACCAAGCTAGCTCTCACGTTGGAGCTCGTCGGTCTAAGTGAATATTGTATTATTAATAAACTGACCAAAGAGAGAAGGTTGTTGTGGCCTTGTTTCCACGCCTCAAAGCAACGAGTGGGTCCAGGGTTATTGATCTAACTACAGTACGGTAGCTAACCACCATTAGCCAACAACTGTGGTAAAGCCGTATGAAATGTAACTTCTGAAATTAAATGAAGTGTCACGGATTTATATACAGAATAATACTAAATGCTCTGAGACCAGGTTGCAGCTACACAAACTCGCCATAAATTCACAGCATAATTGACACTGCATGACTGCACACGAGACCCGGATACATGATAGAGTTCTAACATCAGATCTGAAAATTACATCCTGGTCCAATCCAAACCCAGTGAGCTGAACCCAGGTCCGACATCACAGAAATTAAATGAGCATGAACCCTAAAAAAAAAAAGCAGATTTCTAGAAAACAGTATTGATTTAATCTGGTGTTGAGATATAACGTGGCAGAGGCGGGCGGCAGGAAACAGCCATTGGGCCGAGAAAAATCGCAAGTTCATGATTAGGAAAAGTAATTTTTAGTTATGATCAACCGAATGTTGAAAATATTGGAATAAAGTAGTCTAATGCAATTGAAAGCACTGAAGGCAAATTCTTCAATGTTTATTGGGACAGAGGCGTCGCTGCTTTGAGACAAGCTTGGTGGAGTCCTCTAGACTAATCAATAAATGTCAGATCTTTGCTTTCATTGAATCGCCATTTGGATATTTGGCAACAATTAGGCTGGGAAAATGTTAGCTAAATTGGTGAGTGCTAACGATAAATCTGCATTTTAGTTTGCTCATATATTAGCTGATCAGAAGATTTTGCTAAAAAGGTTATACAAGTGGATTTTGCTCCTCATTGTGTAGTAGCCTGAGTAGAAGCCTGGCCAACTCCTGACCTGAGTAGAAGCCTGGCCAACTCCTGACCTGAGTAGAAGCCTGGCAACTCCTGACCTGAGTAGAAGCCTGGCCAACTCCTGACCTGAGTAGAAGCCTGGCCAACTCCTGACCAAAATACTAACTTGTCTAATAATCAATTGATGCGATTTGTTTTTTAAATATTTGTACCTTTATTTAACCAGGTATTTATATATTATATATATATAACCCTTTATTTAACCAGGTATTTATATATTATATATATAACCCTTTATTTAACCAGGTATTTATATATTATATATATATATATATAACCCTTTATTTAACCAGGTATTTATATATTATATATATATAACCCTTTATTTAACCAGGTATTTATATATTATATATATAACCCTTTATTTAACCAGGTATTTATATATTATATATATAACCCTTTATTTAACCAGGTATTTATACATTATATATATATATAACTCTTTATTTAACCAGGTATTTATATATTATATATATATAACCCTTTATTTAACCAGGTATTTATATATTATATATATAACCCTTTATATAACCAGGTATTTATATATTATATATATATATATAACCCTTTATTTAACCAGGTATTTATATATTATATATATATATAACCCTTTATTTAACCAGGTATTTATATATTATATATAACCCTTTATTTAACCAGGTATTTATATATTATATATATAACCCTTTATTTAACCAGGTATTTATATATTATATATATATATATCCCTTTATTTAACCAGGTATTTATATATTATATATATATAACTCTTTATTTAACCAGGTATTTATATATTATATATATAACCCTTTATTTAACCAGGTATTTATATATTATATATATGTAACCCTTTATTTAACCAGGTATTTATATATTATATATATAACCCTTTATTTAACCAGGTATTTATATATTATATATATATAACCCTTTATTTAACCAGGTATTTATATATTATATATATAACCCTTTATTTAACCAGGTATTTATATATTATATATATAACCCTAACCCTTTATTTAACCAGGTATTTATATATTATATATATAACCCTTTATTTAACCAGGTATTTATATATTATATATATATATATAACCCTTTATTTAACCAGGTATTTATATATTATATATATATAACCCTTTATTTAACCAGGTATTTATATATTATATATATAACCCTTTATTTAACCAGGTATTTATATATTATATATATAACTCTTTATTTAACCAGGTATTTATATATTATATATATAACCCTTTATTTAACCAGGTATTTATATATTATATATATAACCCTTTATTTAACCAGGTATTTATATATTATATATATTATATATATAACTCTTTATTTAACCAGGTATTTATATATATATATATATATAACCCTTTATTTAACCAGGTATTTATATATTATATATAACCCTTTATTTAACCAGGTATTTATATATTATATATATATAACCCTTTATTTAACCAGGTATTTATATATTATATATATATAACCCTTTATTTAACCAGGTAGGCCAGTTGAGAACAAGTTCTCATTTGCAACTGCGACCTGGACAAGATAAAGCAAAGCATCTTCGACACAAACAACAACACAGAGTTACACATGGAGTAAACAACATACAGTCAATAATACAGTAGAACAAAAGAAAAACAAAAGTTTATATACAGAGTGTGCAAATGAGGTAAGTTAAGGGAGGTAAGGCAATAAATAGGCCATGGTGGCGAAGTAATTACAATTTAACAATTAAACACTGGAATGGTAGGATGTGCAGAAGATAAATGTGCAAAGTAGAGATACTGGGGTGCAAAGGAGCAAAATAAATAAATAAATAAATACAGTATGGGGATGAGGTAGGTAGATGGGCTGTTTACAGATGGGCTATGAACAGGTGCAGCGATCTGTGAGCTGCTCTGACAGCTGGTGCTTAAAGCTAGTGAGGGAGATGGGAAATTCATAGCAAAACTGTTACCACATAAACTGAATGTAAAAACAAAAAACAGATGCTGTGGTGACGTCTGCAGAGATGTATTTTTTTGAGGTATATAAAATGTTGGCTTCAGAAGAGTTTGTGTGTTTGACCGGGTGGGGTCGATGTCCCGTCGTCCTATAGCAGGCCGTTAGCATGACGCAGTAGCAGATAGGATCAAAGTAGTGGAATAAGTGTTATTTTTAATGAGTGTACATTTACATTTACATTTTAGTCATTTTATCAGACGCTCTTATCCAGAGTGACTTACAGTAGTGAATATATACATTTCATACATTATTTTGTTTTTCTCTCCGTACCGTGGGAATTGAACCCACAACCACTGGCGTTGTAAACACCACGCTCTACCAACTGACCCACCACGGGACTACAGATCTGGTATACATGGTGATCTCAAGGGACTCTTCATTTCATTTCATTTCATTTCTTATTATAGTTTTTCCTCAATTGTTTAAACACAAATACTGGTACTTGTTAGACACAATGACCCAGACATGAAACTCGTGCACCAACCCCCCCCCCCCCCTGAACCAATTCTGCTAAAACTACAAACACAATTCCTGCTTTACACTCAAATTGCAGTTCTAAAAACACACTTTTTTTTTTTTTTTCAAAAACACTACACACAAATTTTCATGCAAGAAAATCTCTTGTTTTCATAATATGAACACACTGCCTTTCAAATATGCACACTGACTCATCACATTTAACCAGGTATTTATATATTATATACTGACTCATCACATTTAACCACGTATTTATATATTATATACTGACTCATCACATTTAACCAGGTATTTATATATTATATACTGACTCATCACATTTAACCAGGTATTTATATATTATATACTGACTCATCACATTTAACCAGGTATTTATATATTAAATATATAACCCTTTATTTATATTTAATTATATTATTTAATATGCACACTGACTCATCACATGGGCAAACACACGTCACACAGTTTTACAATTAGCAATCAGAGCTTTAGCATAAAACGGGCAACAGGTGAGCTCTTCTGTTTTGGAGCAATGGATGCCAACATCGGAAACAGAGGCGGGGCCAGAGGAGTGAGAGGAGGAGGACGAGGATGAGGATGAGGATGAGGACGAGGATGAGGATGAGGAGGAGGACAAGGACGAGGATGAGGACGAGGACGAGGACGGGAAGGACGAGGACGAGGACGAGGACGGGGACGAGGACGAGGAAGGACGAGGAAGGACGAGGACGGGGAAGGACGAGGACGAGGACGAGGAAGGACGAGGACGAGGACGAGGAAGGACGAGGACGAGGAAGGACGAGGACAAGGAAGGACGAGGAAGGACGAGGAAGGCCAAGGACCGTAATCTCCGATGAGATCCGAGGCCACTTTGGTTGATCATGTGGTCAACCACGGTCTAACAATGAGGGATGCTGGGTAAAGAGTACAGCCAAATTTGAGCGGGTTCACTGTAGCATCCATCATCCGGACATTCCCGAAATGAGAACAGGTAAGAAATATACTCTCACTAGAAAATGGCAGTACTGCATATCAATACAGTACTCAATGAGTACAGTAGTACAGTATTGCCTGTGGACTGTAAAAATATAAAGTATGTTTCAAGTATTTGGGAAATGTATTCCTACTTTGTATTCACAGTATTTGACTATTTGTTTTGGCAGAACTGAAAGATTACCAACACAAGGTGGTCGGGGACGTGTTCTGTCTCCTGAACAGGAAACTGAAAATCATGAACATGGTCCTGGAAAATAACGCTATAAACATTACGGCAAATACAAAAGAAAGAAAAAAAAATATAGAAAACAATGAGATATTTCTAAATATTGATTGGGTAAGCTTATCAACACTGGACCACCGTGTTTTGGCGCAGGAAATAATCTCAGGATGAAGCAGGTCTACAGGTCTAAAGCCATTTGATCGCCATTCAGAAAGAATTGAGTCCTATACAATCCCACCATTGATGCATACTATCAACACTATAAATTATACATATTTCAGTATTGTAATCATCATAATGATTGTGCTTCACAATAGTGACCACTCCATGGCTGCAGTGGAGCACCAGTTCATCTTCATTGACGAGGTTCTGGCCTTTCTAGGGGAGTTTTTCCTAGCCACCCCCTCATAGCCTGGTTCCTCTCTAGGTTTCTTCCTAGGTTTTAGCCTTTCTAGGGGAGTTTTTCCTAGCCACCCCTCATAGCCTGGTTCCTCTCTAGGTTTCTTCCTAGGTTTTGGCCTTTCTAGGGGAGTTTTTCCTAGCCACCCCTCATAGCCTGGTTCCTCTCTAGGTTTCTTCCTAGGTTTTAGCCTTTCTAGGGGAGTTTTTCTTAGCCACCGTGCTTCTACACCTGCATTGCTTGCTGTTTGGGGGGTTTTAGGCTGGGTTTCTGTACAGCACTTTGAGATATCAGCTGATGTAAGAAGGTCTTTATAAATACATTTGATTTAAATTTGATTCCACCAGATCAGGTAGACGGCCCAGAGCAGCTCAGGTAGTAAGTTTCCACAAGGCTGCTCTGGTTTGTAACTGGTTCACTGCCCCACCTACGCTTTTTTAGTTGTTTATCTCCCCTCCACATTCTCCATTCCTCAATCCTATTTGAGGAATTTTTTTTTTTTTCTGCCTGGAGATGGAAAGTGTATGACCGAAATCCACAAACGCGTATATACCTCTTCTCCAAGCTATTGGAAGACTCATGTGGAGATATATAGCAGCTGATGCTTTTCATGGCTGGAATCGCCATGCTAGGCCATATTTCCCCCGCTGCTTGGCCAGGGAAAACACTGCTTGTGATGTGGATGAGGTGCTGTGGCCAGACCGCAACAGAACAGAGGATGCAGCGTAGTTTAAAAAATAATAATAATAATAATAATAATAATAATATATTATTTTTTTTACTGTAACTGTATACATTAAATTCTTCTGTTTTGTATGTAGACCACTGTATGTGCAACTTTGTGTTGGTTGGGAACGGGATGTACACTGTGTACATTGTTTTTGTGTTGAAAAATAAAATATATTTGTTACCGTGTATTTGTGTGTTCTGCGTATAAAAACAATATTCTCAAATATTTTACAATACACTTATGTAATGTACTGTCTGTAGTCATGGCAACACTGAACCAAAACAAAAAAAGGCCCAAGTCATTATGATGAATGGAGAAGAAGTGTTTTCTATTGAGCACATCAGTGTTGAACTGGTTCTTATAAATGTCTATTCATATGATGGTTTGTGTGTCATTTGAAAACAAAATACCATTTTTTGATAAGAAATAACATTGTTTTGAATGTAAAGTTTCATTTTGCTGGAGAATTGAGGGGGTTTTGTGTGTGTGTGTGTGTAGAGTTCTGAGAATATGAGGCAATGCTTTCAGAAAATGTGTGTGTAAACAATCGAAAGACTAAGACTAATGGAAGATAATTTGAATGTAGACCGACCAGGAGGTGATTTACCCCCCATCCCCCTCCAGTCCAGTAGGTGTCGGTGTAGAAAACATCCTAACAGGTTTTCAATGAAGAAGGAGAAACAAAAATCCCGAGTCTAGTTCGGTTTCAACCCGGTTCAACCAAGAGTTGTGAAAATGCGTGGTTGTTAATTAACTACGACTTTATTTGTTTCTTTCTTTATGTAATAACGACATAAAAGTCATACTCGTAAGAATATATATATATATTTTTTTTGGTTTTTACCGATTTTTGTAAACATTGTCTAGTCAACTAGAAATATATCGTGGCGTATCAAATGTATTTCCGACACTGTTGCTAACGGGTTGCTAACCAGCTAGCTAACGTTAGCCATGCTACCTATCTAGCTTGTATTAACACGAAAACTACTGGAATACAAACAACAACAAACAAAACGCTGTTTAATTCCATCTATGTAACTCGTAAAATTTACCACTTGAATCGTCGACTTTTGGTTGACAAACCGTTTTTAAGTTGGTGAGTTTGGTTGCTAACCAGCTAGCTAACGTTAGCCATGCTACATATCTAGCTTGTATTAACACGAAAACTACTGGAATAACAACAACAAACAAACAAACAAAAACGAAACGGTGTTTAATTCCATCTATTTAACTCGTCAAAAAATAATTGAATCGTCGACTTTTGGTTGACAAACCGTTTATAAGTTAGTGAGTTTGGTTGCTAAGTGGTTAGCCTAGCCACATCACAACATAACCACTTGACAGCCTGCCAGCTAACTAACTAACTACCGTAAGGACGGTTACCGGTCTCACTTCTACAAACTTAACAGTTATGGAAGTTAA
>NW_021822728.1:203874-221374 GCF_901001165.1 Salmo trutta
AAAATTAAAGGTGTTTCTGTAGGAACTTCCTCCTCCTCCATGTTTCATTGGTCAGAGACCCTATGGGAAAATTAAAGGTGTTTCTGTAGGAACTTCCTCCTCCTCCATGTTTCATTGGTCAGAGACCCTATGGGGAAATTAAAGGTGTTTCTGTAGGAACTTCCTCCTCCTCCATGTTTCATTGGTCAGAGACCCTATGGGAAAATTAAAGGTGTTTCTGTAGGAACTTCCTCCTCCTCCATGTTTCATTGGTCAGAGACCCTATGGGGAAATTAAAGTTTTTTTGGGGGGGGGATATATAAAATAAGGTCTGATAAACATTTAGTTTTATTTAATTTGAAAAAGCACATATTGACTTCATAATTCATAAAGGTGATGTTACCTGACTGATATTAACATAGAAACACAACATATAGACTTCATAAAGGTCCTGTTACCTGACTGATATTAACGTAGAAACACAACATATAGACTTCATAAAGGTGATGTTACCTGACTGATATTAACGTAGAAATACAACATATAGACTTCATAAAGTCCCTGTTACCTGACTGATATTAACGTAGAAATACAACATATAGACTTCATAAAGGTCCTGTTACCTGACTGATATTAACGTAGAAACACAACATATAGACTTCATATTTCATAAAGGTGATGTTACCTGACTGATATTAACGTAGAAATACATCATATAGACTTCATAATTCATAAAGGTCCTGTTACCTGACTGATATTAACGTAGAAACACAGCATATAGACTTCATAATTCATAAAGGTGATGTTACCTGACTGATATTAACGTAGAAATACATCATATAGACTTCATAATTCATAAAGGTCCTGTTACCTGACTGATATTAACGTAGAAACACAGCATATAGACTTCATAATTCATAAAGGTGATGTTACCTGACTGATATTAACATAGAAATACATCATATAGACTTCATAATTCATAAAGGTGATGTTACCTGACTGATATTAACATAGAAACACAACATACAGACTTCATAAAGGTGATGTTACCTGACTGATATTAACATAGAAACACAACATATAGACTTCATAACTCATAAAGGTGATGTTACCTGACTGATATTAACGTAGGGGGGGACTACTGGGCCCTTAAAGGGGGGACTGGGACCTTAAAGGGGGGACTACTGGGCCCTTAAAGGGGGGACTGGGACCTTAAAGGGGGGACTGGGGCCCTTAAAAGGGGGGACTGGGACCTTAAAGGGGGGACTGGGGCCTTAAAGGGGGGACTGGGCCCTTAAAGGGGGGACTGGGCCCTTAAAGGGGGGACTGGGCCCTTAAAGGGGGGACTGGGACCTTAAAGGGGGGGACTGGGGCCTTAAAGGGGGGACTGGGCCCTTAAAGGGGGGACTGGGCCCTTAAGGGGGGGGACTACGGGCCCTTAAAGGGGGGACTACTGGGCCCTTAAAGGGGGGACTGGGCCCTTAAGGGGGGACTGGGCCCTTGAGGGGGGACTGGGCCCTTAAGGGGGCCCTTAAAGGGGGGACTGGGCCCTTAAAGGGGGGACTGGGCCCTTAAAGGGGGGACTGGGCCCTTAAAGGGGGGACTACTGGGCCCTTAAAGGGGGGACTGGGACCTTAAAGGGGGGACTGGGCCCTTAAAGGGGGGACTGGGCCCTTAAAGGGGGGACTACTGGGCCCTTAAAGGGGGGACTGGGCCCTTAAAGGGGGGACTGGGACCTTAAAGGGGGGACTGGGCCCTTAAAGGGGGGACTGGGCCCTTAAAGGGGGGACTACTGGGCCCTTAAAGGGGGGACTGGGCCCTTAAAGGGGGGACTGGGCCCTTAAAGAGGGGGACTGGGCCCTTAAAGGGGGGACTGGGCCCTTAAAGGGGGGACTGGGCCCTTAAAGGGGGGACTGGGCCCTTAAAGGGGAGACTGGGCCCTTAAAGGGGGGACTTGGGCCCTTAAAGGGGGGACTGGGCCCTTAAAGGGGGGACTGGGCCCTTAAGGGGGGACTGGGACCTTAAAGGGGGGACTGGGCCCTTAAAGGAGGGACTGGGCCCTTAAAGGGGGGACTGGGGCCTTAAAGGGGGGACTGGGCCCTTAAAGGGGGGACTGGGCCCTTAAAGGGGGACTGGGCCCTTAAAGGGGGGGACTGGGCCCTTAAAGGGGGGACTTGGGCCCTTAAAGGGGGGACTGGGCCCTTAAAGGGGGGACTGGGCCCTTAAAGGTACACGGAGAGTTAACATTAATGATACGCACGTTAATCTCTCATGGCTCAAAGTAGAGGAGAGGTTTGACTTAAACACTTTACTTTTATTTATGAGAAGCTCAGACACCCATCCATACCTCACAAGACATGCCACCAGAGGTCTGTTTAAACGGACTGGTACACAGCTCAGACCCCCATCCATACCCCACAAGACATGCCCACCAGAGGTCTGTTTAAACTACTGGCACACAGCTCAGACACCCATCCATACCCCACAAGACATGTCCACCAGAGGTCTGTTTAAACTACTGGCACACAGCTCAGACACCCATCCATACCCCACAAGACATGTCCACTAGAGGTCTATTTAAACTACTGGCACACAGCTCAGACACCCATCCATACCCCACAAGACATGCCACCAGAGGTCTGTTTAAACTACTGGTACACAACTCAGACACCCATCCATACCCCACAAGACATGCCACCAGAGGTCTGTTTAAACTACTGGCACACAGCTCAGACACCCATCCATACCCCACAAGACATGTCCACTAGAGGTCTATTTAAACTACTGGCACACAGCTCAGACACCCATCCTTACCCCACAAGACATGCCACCAGAGGTCTGTTTAAACTACTGGTACACAGCTCAGACACCCATCCATACCCCACAAGACATGCCACCAGAGGTCTGTCCTAACTACTGGTACACAGCTCGGACACCCATCCATACCCCACAAGACATCCAACCAGAGGTCTGTTTAAACTACTGGTACACAGCTCAGACACCCATCCATACCCCACAAGACATGCCACCAGAGGTCTCTTCAGTCCCCAAGTCCAGAACAGACTATGGGAGGAGCACAGTACTACATAGAGCCATGACTACATGGAACTCTATTCCACATCAGGTAACTGATGCAGCAGGAGAATCAGATTTAAAAAAAAACACATAAATTTACACTTTATGGAACAGCGGGGGCTGTGAAGAGACAGACACAGGGTAGCCTAGTGGTTAGAGCGTTGGACTAGTAACCAGCAGGTAGCCTAGTGGTTAGAGCGTTGGGCCAGTAACCAGCAGGTAGCCTAGTGGTTAGAGCGTTGGACTAGTAACCAAAAGGTTGCAAGTTCAAATCCCTGAGCTGACAAGGGTACAAATCTGTCATTCTGCCCCTGAACAAGGCAGTTAACCCCACTGTTCCTAGGCTGTTGTTGAAAATAAGAATTTGTTCTAAACTGATTTTACAAGTTAAATAAATAAAAGATAAACACACATGATCACACATGTGTGTTTATGAATTTTGTGCTGTAGATATGTGGTAGTAGAGTAGTGGCCTGAGGGCACACACTCATTGTGTTGGGAAATCTGTTGTGGAATGTTTTACATTTTTCATAAGCTGCCTTAATTTTGCTGGACCCCAGGAAGAGTAGCTGCTGCCTTGGCAGGAACTAATGAGGATCCATAATAAACCCCAGGAAGAGTAGCTGCTGCCTTGGCAGGAACTAATGGGGATCCATAATAAACCCCAGGAAGAGTAGCCGCTGCCTTGACAGGAACTAATGGGATCCATAATAGACCCCAGGAAGAGTAGCTGCTGCCTTGGCAGGAACTAATGGGGATCCATAATAAACCCCAGGAAGAGTAGCTGCTGCCTTGGCAGGAACTAATGGGGATCCATAATAGACCCCAGGAAGAGTAGCTGCTGCCTTGGCAGGAACTAATGGGGATCCATAATAAACCCCAGGAAGAGTAGCTGCTGCCTTGGCAGGAACTAATGGGGATCCATAATAAACACAACAACAACAAAAATAAGAGGAAAAACGATTAAAAACGCTGGATTATACGGTAATTAATGATCAAAACCAGGTCGAATTAATGTTCTCGGCAAATTGAAAAAGTAATGCCGAGTTCATGTGCTAGTAGATACTAGGAAACTCTGAAATGTCCAACTTGCTAACTGGTTGAACGCAGGCAAATGTATAACAGAAACCAGTTATCGTGTCGGAAATGTCCCGAGTTCCGACTAAATTATGTTTTAAACACAATAAACTTGTGCGTGTTTTGGAGTAAAAAAAAAAAAAAAAAACTCCCACCCCCTTCAGCAGCAAAGACCCCAAACGTCAACGTCAGAACATAACGTCTCCTGCCAATGGTCCGCTTGGCTGTCAATCATACGGACAAATGTATGGGCGTGTTCCTCTGCCTGCCAGATCTTACAACGCCTCGACAGGTATTTTACGTGTCATCTAAGAACATTATATATATATATATATATATATTTTTTTATAATAATTTTTTAATCTAAGAACATTATATATATGTTTTTATTTTTTTTGTTAATCTGAGAATATTATATATATATATATATATATATATATCTTTTTTTAATTATAATTTTTTAATCTAAGAACATTTTATATATATTTTTAGTTTGTTTGTTTTGTTAATCTAAGAACATTATATATATATATATTTTTTTTTATTTATTTATTATTATTATAATTTTTTAATCTAAGAACATTATAGTAGCTAACATTAGCTAGCTATCACACACACGTCCTCTGTGTTATTTGGAGAATGATTTACACAATCGGATATGATATTTAGCTAGTTAGACTAACGACAGTAGCTATATATATTTGTTTTGTTAATCTAAGAACATTATATATATATATATATATATATATTTTTTTTTTTTAATCTAAGAATATTATATATATATAAATATATATATTTTTTGTTAATCTAAGAATATTATATATCATAAGGTGAATGCACCAATTTGTAAGTCGCTCTGGATAAGAGCGTCTGCTAAATGACGTAAATTTAATATTATAGCGACATGACGTGGCACCTACCCATTGGTTGGTTGAGGCACGTAACGTCTGTTTTACGACCTCCATTGCTATGTTACGTTACTTTTGGACGTTAATGTTCTTTTCATGTTGACAGATAATCAAACAAAAACGACAAGATATGGTCGACTAGTCCGGGTAAATAACGTTGTTGTTGTTTTTACCAAATGGATTGGAGTTAGAATTACAATATAGCAGAAGTTGTAGATTGGTGAGTTGTATCCGAACAGCTAAACGCAACAAAACAAATGATAACAACAGCTGTAGCTAGCTATAACGTAATGTGGCTAACTTATGCTAGCTACATAAGCTAACTTAGCTTCTCTTTGTTCGTACGCAAACTAAACAAAAGTTTTGTCCCTCTCATGTTGCCCGTTTGGTTGATATGCCGCTGTCTTTTCACAATAACATTACAGCGTTTTATACGAATAGTTGATTTACTGCTAACCAGCTAGCTAACCAGCTAGCTAACCAGCTAGCTAACCAGCTAGCTAACCAGCTAGCTAACCAGCTAGCTAACCAGCTAGCTAACCAGCTAGCTAACCAGCTAGCTAACCAGCTAGCTAGTTCCACAACAAACATTTCAGTGTACGGCGCCCATCCCACCTAACCAGACCAGCTGCAAGTAAACACTGGCTGAAAGGGAGATAAAACAGAGACTGGAAACATGAACTAACTTTGTAACTACTATCTCTGGCTAAACATATACTAGCTAGCTATCACACACACGTCCTCTGTGTTATCTGGAGAAGGATTTATACGATAGGACATGATATTTAGCTAGTTAGACTTAACGACAGTAGCTAACATTAGCTAGCTACGCTATGATTTCATAACTCTAAAGACACGGCTGTTTTTTACGACTTTCTGTCCTGCATAATGTCTATACAAGTCTTCCCTGTGTCTCAGTTGGTAGAACATGGTGTTTGCAATGCCAGGGTTGTGGGTTCGATTCCCACGGGGGGCCAGTACAAAAAAAAAATGCATGAAATGTATGTATTCACTACTGTAAGTCGCTCTGGAAAAGAGCGTCTGCTAAACGACTAAAATGTAAATGTAGAAGAAGAGATTGTTAGACGTCTTCTGTTGTTTTTTTAACCTTTGTCAGTAGATATGGCTACAGCGAGTTAGGTTATATCGACCCATTATGTTGATGTGTGTTTATTGTACTAGAAACATTTTGCTTTGGACAACATGTGTCAGGTTGCACCATACTGAGAGACACGGAGAATAAGTCCATATGGTCCATGGCAGATACAATATGTAGAGAGTTTGGATATTGACATTCTGGTAGTTGGTTGGTGGTTGTTATATCTGTGCAGGTCCAGGAATATACAGTAGCTGGGATATAATGTGACCTGCACAAATTGAGCTCATCTCGTCTTTAAATAGACTGGGCTTGAATCCTATATGACACCCTTTTCCCTATATAGTGCACTACTTTTGGCTAGGGTCCATAGAGAATAGGGTGCCATTTAGGATGAAGTCTTGGGCTCTGTCTAGTCCCAGGGTAGCCAAGGGGACATCCTATGATCTGACTCAGCTTTCTGTCAGAGCGATCTGCTGAGGCTATTTCTGTCTGCCAGGTGCTGCAGGAGATAAATATGACACCCAACAGAAAACGGTCACGTAGAGCTGGGAAAGGAAAGTGGGACACAATCCTGTCAGTCAACACCAGAGACAGGTGACAGGTCTAGGCCCTAGAGACTGAACCAGTCCTGTCAGTCAACACCAGAGACGGGTGACAGGTCTAGGCCCTAGAGACTGAACCAGTCCTGTCAGTCAACACCAGAGATAGGTGACAGGTCTAGGCCCTAGAGACTGAACCAGTCCTGTCAGTCAACACCAGAGACGGGTGACAGGTCTAGGTCCTAGAGACTGAACCAGTCCTGTCAGTCAACACCAGAGACAGGAGGTGACAGGTCTAGGTCCTAGAGACTGAACCAGTCCCGTCAGTCAACACCAGAGATAGGTGACAGGTCTGGGTCCTAGAGACTGAACCAGTCCTGTCAGTCAACACCAGAGATAGGTGACAGGTCTGGGTCCTAGAGACTGAACCAGTCCTGTCAGTCAACACCAGAGATAGGTGGTGACAGGTCTAGGTCCTAGAGACTGAACCAGTCCTGTCAGTCAACACCAGAGACAGGTGGTGACAGGTCTAGGCCCTAGAGACTGAACCAGTCCTGTCAGTCAACACCAGAGATAGGTGGTGACAGGTCTAGGTCCTAGAGACTGAACCAGTCCTGTCAGTCAACACCAGAGATAGGTGGTGACAGGTCCTAGAGACTGAACCAGGCCTGTCAGTCAACACCAGAGATAGGTGGTGACAGGTCCTAGAGACTGAACCAGTCCTGTCAGTCAACACCAGAGATAGGTGGTGACAGGTCTAGGTCCTAGAGACTGAACCAGTCCTGTCAGTCAACACCAGAGATTGGTGACAGGTCTAGGCCCTAGAGACTGAACCAGTCCTGGGGGGGAGGGGGACAAAAAAAATCTAATTTCAGAATGTGGGGGGACATGCCCCCAGTGAAAGTTACACCCCTGTTTATACATATATCCCTCTACAGAAAAGGAAAGTCATCTCTCTCTCTCTCTCTCTCTCTCTCTCTGTTTCTATCAGGTGTCTCTGTGGGACAGGAAGTAATGGACTTCCGGTGGGGGAGGAGCCGGGGCGAGGAGGGCGTCGCCGTGGTGATAAACTTCCTGCTGGCTAATGCCCGATTGGTCCTGGGAGTGGGAGGGGCAGCGGTGCTGGGCATCGCTACGTTGGCTGTCAAGAGGGTGAGAGAGAGAGGGTGAGAGAGAGGGTGAGAGAGTAGGGTGAGAGAGAAGAGGGTGAGAGAGAGAGAGAATGTGAGAGAGAGGAGAGGGGTGAGAGAGAGAGAGGGTGAGAGAGAGAGAGGAGGGTGAGAGAGAGAGAGAGAGAGGGTGAGAGAGAGAAGAGAGAGGGGTGAGAGAGAGAGGAGAGAGAGGGAGAGAGAGAGAGAGAGAGGGTGAGAGAGAGGAGAGAGAGAGGGTGAGAGAGAGAGAGAGAGAGAGGGTGTGAGAGGGAGAGAGGGTGTGAGAGGGAGAGAGAGAATTTAGTCTTGACTGGAAAAAAAATAATGAACTCGCATCATAATTACTCATTACCGTTTTTTTTAGGTCATTTAAGTCAGTCACAATTTACCCACAATGCATCACGGATTTTATGCGCTCGAACAGGGTGTGTGTGTGTGAGGGAGAGCGCATATGTGTGTGTGCATTTAAACAATGGAATTTTAAAAAATCGTGTAAATATCAGAACGATGGTAGTTCAGGTGTATAATGGTGTGTATATCTGAATGATGGTAGCCCAGGTGTATAATGGTGTGTATATCTGAACGATGGTAGTCCAGGTGTATAATGGTGTGTATATCTGAATGATGGTAGCCCAGGTGTATAATGGTGTGTATATCTGAACGATGGTAGTCCAGGTGTATAATGGTGTGTGTGTATCTGAACGATGGTAGCCCAGGTGTATAATGGTGTGTGTATCTGAACGATGGTAGTCCAGGTGTATAATGGTGTGTGTGTATCTGAACGATGGTAGCCCAGGTGTATAATGGTGTGTATATCTGAACGATGGTAGTCCAGGTATATAATGGTGTGTGTATCTGAACGATGGTAGTCCAGGTGTATAATGTTGTGTATATCTGAACGATGGTAGTCCAGGTGTATAATGGTGTGTATATCTGAATGATGGTAGCCCAGGTGTATAATGGTGTGTATATCTGAACGATGGTAGTCCAGGTGTATAATGGTGTATATCTGAATGATGGTAGCCCAGGTGTATAATGGTGTGTATATCTGAACGATGGTAGTCCAGGTGTATAATGGTGTGAATATCTGAACGATGGTAGTCCAGGTGTATAATGGTGTGAATATCTGAACGATGGTAGTCCAGGTGTATAATGGTGTGTATATCTGAACGATGGTAGTCCAGGTGTATAATGGTGTGAATATCTGAACGATGGTAGCCCAGGTGTATAATGGTGTGTGTATCTGAATGATGGTAGCCCAGGTGTATAATGGTGTGAATATCTGTAGTTGATAGAACGCGCCGGCCGGGCGGCGGACGACGAGAAGGTGGAACAGAAGATGTCGGAGAGCTGGGAGGAGCTTAGCTTAGTCTCCGCCTCCCCCAAGTCCATAAGGAAGGGGCTGGAGAGTGTTGTCATGAAACACGTCGCCAAGGCAACCAAGCCACAGAAAGGTACAGGACACTGATTACCACACCCCTCTCTCTCCTCTCTTTCTCCTCTCTTTCTCACCCCATCCCTCTCCTCTCCTCTCTTTCTCACCCCTCTCTCTCCTCTCCTCTCTTTCTCACCCCATCCTCTCTCCTCTCCTCTCTTTCTCACCCCATCCTCTCTCCTCTCCTCTCTTTCTCACCCCATCCTCTCTCTCTCCCTCCTCTCTTTCTCACCCCATCCTCTCTCCTCTCCTCTCTTTCTCACCCATCCTCTCTCCTCTCCTCTCTTTCCTCACCCCATCCTCTCTCCTAGCTCTCTTTCTCACCCCTCCTCTCCTCTCTTTCCTCACCCCATCCTCCTCTCCCTCATCTTTCTCACCCCATCCCCTCTCTCTCCTCTCCTCTCTTTCTCACCCCATCCTCTCTCTCTCCTCTCTTTCTCACCCCATCCCTCTCTCTCTCTCCTCTCTTTCTCACCCCATCCCCTCTCTCCTCTCTTTCTCACCCCATCCTCTCTCCTCTCCTCTCTTTCTCACCCCATCCTCTCTCTCTCTCCTCTCTTTCTCACCCCATCCTCTCTCTCCTCTCCTCCTCTCTTTCCTCACCCCCATCCTCTCTCTCTCTCCTCTCTTCTCACCCCATCCTCTCTCTCCCTCTCTCCTCTCTTTCTCACCCCATCCCTCTCTCTCTCTCTCCTCTCTTTCTCACCCCATCCTCTCTCTCCTCTCTTTCTCACCCCATCCCTCTCCTCTCCTCTCTTTCTCACCCCATCCTCTCTCCTCTCCTCTCTTTCTCACCCCTCCTCTCTCTCCTCTCCTCCCCTCCCCACCCCATCCTCTCTCTCCTCTCTTTCTCACCCCATCCTCTCTCTCTCTCCTCTCTTTCTCACCCCATCCTCTCTCTCTCCCTCTCTTTCTCACCCCATCCTCTCTCCTCCTCTCCTCTCTTTCTCACCCCATCCTCTCTCCTCTCCTCTCTTTCTCACCCCTCCTCTCTCTCCTCTCTTTCTCACCCCCATCCTCTCTCTCTCTCCTCTCTTTCTCACCCCATCCTCTCTCTCTCTCCTCTCTTTCTCACCCCATCCTCTCTCTCCTCTCTTTCTCACCCATCCTCTCTCTCTCTCCTCTCTTTCTCACCCCATCCTCTCTCCTCTCCTCTCTTTCTCACCCCATCCTCTCTCTCTCTCATCTCTTTCTCACCCCATCCTCTCTCTCTCCTCTCTTTCTCACCCCATCCTCTCTCTCTCTCCTCTCTTTCTCACCCCATCCTCTCTCCTCTCCTCTCTTTCTCACCCCATCCTCTCTCCTCTCCTCTCTTTCTCACCCCATCCTCTCTCTCCTCTCTTTCTCACCCCATCCTCTCTCTCTCCTCTCTTTCTCACCCCATCCTCTCTCTCCTCTCCTCTCTTTCTCACCCCATCCTCTCTCTCTCCTCTCCTCTTTCTCACCCCATCCTCTCTCTCTCCTCTCCTCTCTTTCTCACCCCCCTCTCTCTCTCTCCTCTCTTTCTCACCCCATCCTCTCTCTCCTCTCTTTCTCACCCCATCTCTCTCTCCTCTCCTCTCTTTCTCACCCCATCCTCTCTCTCTCCTCTCTTTCTCACCCCATCCTCTCTCCTCTCCTCTCTTTCTCACCCCATCCTCTCTCTCTCCTCTCTTTCTCACCCCATCCTCTCTCTCTCCTCTCTTTCTCACCCCATCCTCTCTCTCTCTCTCTCTTTCTCACCCCATCCTCTCTCCTCTCCTCTCTTTCTCACCCCATCCTCTCTCCTCTCTTTCTCACCCCATCCTCTCTCTTCCTCTCTTTCTCACCCCATCCCTCTCTCCTCTCCTCTCTTCTCACCCCATCCTCTCTCTCCTCTCTTTCTCACCCCATCCTCTCTCCTCTCCTCTCCTCTCTTTCTCACCCCATCCTCTCTCCTCTCCTCTCTTTCTCACCCCATCCTCTCTCTCTCCTCTCCTCTCCTCTCTTTCTCACCCATCCTCTCTCTCCTCTCCTCTCTTTCTCACCCCCTCCTCTCTCCTCTCCTCTCTTTCTCACCCCATCCTCTCTCTCTCCTCTCCTCTCTTTCTCACCCCATCCTCTCCTCTCTCCTCTCCTCTCTTTCTCACCCCATCCTCTCTCCTCTCCTCTCTTTCTCACCCCATCCTCTCTCTCTCCTCTCTTTCTCACCCCATCCTCTCTCTCTCCTCTCTTTCTCACCCCATCCTCTCTCTCTCCTCTCCTCTCTTTCTCACCCCATCCTCTCTCTCTCCTCTCCTCTCTTTCTCACCCCATCCTCTCTCCTCTCCTTCTCACCCCATCCTCTCTCCTCTCCTCTCTTTCTCACCCCATCCTCTCTCCTCTCTTTCTCACCCCATCCTCTCTCTCCTCTCCTCTCTTTCTCACCCCATCCTCTCTCCTCTCTCCTCTTTCTCACCCCATCCTCTCTCTCTCTCCTCTCTTTCTAGCTGACCTGTGCCATCCCCAGCAGCAGAAGTCTAGTCTGGACGAGAAGCCTGTCAAAGCATCAGAGTCCCAGAGACCCAAGAGCCTACAGCTGTCTCTCACCTTGCAGGTATGACCCTTGACCTTTAGCCAAGAGTCTACAGCTGTCTCTCACCCTGCAGGTATGACCCTTGACCTCTAAGCCAAGAGCCTACAGCTGTCTCTCACCTTGCAGGTATGACCCTTGACCTCTAGCCAGGAGCCTACAGTTGTCTCTCACCTTGCAGGTATGACCCTTGACCTCTAGCCAGGAGCCTACAGCTGTCTCTCCCCCTGCAGGTATGACCCTTGACCTCTAACCCAAGAGTCTACAGCTGTCTCTCACCTTGCAGGTATGACCCTTGACCTCTAAGCCAGGATTCTACAGTGGCTGCCTGACTGCGTGCAATCTGATCGTGTGGCCCGTGGTACTTGCAACATCAGGGATCCGTGGGTTCGATTCCTGCTGAGGACAACCCTTTCCAAAACCCACATTACATTATACAGCCTTATTCTAAAAGTTATTAAATAAAAAAAATGTGAAGGTATATAAGTTATTTCTGTTTTTTATTTTGAATATATTTGTAAAAATTCAACAACAAAAACTGTTTTTCTTTGTCATTATGGGGTATTGTGATGTCATTATGGGGGTATTGTGATGTCATTATGGGGGTATTGTGATGTCATTATGGGGTATTGTGATGTCATTATGGGGTACTGTGATGTCATTATGGGGTACTGTGATGTCATTATGGGGGTATTGTGATGTCATTATGGGGGTATTGTGATGTCATTATGGGGGTATTGTGATGTCATTATGGGGGTATTGTGATGTCATTATGGGGGTATTGTGATGTCATTATGGGGTATTGTGATGTCATTATGGGGTACTGTGATGTCATTATGGGGGTATTGTGATGTCATTATGGGGTATTGTGATGTCATTATGGGGGTATTGTGATGTCATTATGGGGGTATTGTGATGTCATTATGGGGGTATTGCTTGTAGATTGATGAGGGGAAACAATCTATTTTAGAATAAGGCTGTAATGTAACAAAATGTGGTAAAGGGGGAAGGGGTCTGAATGCCGTGTATTTTATGCTGAACGATATGATGTGGTTCGCTGGTATGTTTAGTACCGATCCAGACGTTGGTCTGTAGTCTGGCAGGAACACCACTCTAACGCTCTGGGTCACCGACCTGCCGGTTTTCATCCACTGGTCCGTCTTCAAGGCATTCCTAGTGGATCACCAAACATTTCTGGAGAGAAGATGACGCCCTAAGCTCCTAATTATTTAATTGGTATGTTGGCGTCAGGTGCACTTCATCAGAAGCCCTGTTGGCTACCAGAGATATCTAACCTTTAACCTCTAACCTCTCTCTGTAGGACCGTCTCCATCAGTATTATTCTACAAGAGCAGCTTTGACCCCAGAGGTCGTCCAGCTCTAGATATCTGACCTCTAACCTCTCTCTGTAGGACCGTCTCCATCAGTATTATTCTACCAGAGCAGCTTTGACCCCAGAGGTCGTCCAGCTCTAGATATCTGACCTCTAACCTCTCTCTGTAGGACCGTCTCCATCAGTATTATTCTACCAGAGCAGCTTTGACCCCAGAGGTCGTCCACAGGGCTGAGAGTCTCGCTCTAGATATCTGACCTTTAACCTCTAACCTCTCTCTCTCTGTAGGACCGTCTCCATCAGTATTATTCTACCAGAGCAGCTTTGACCCCAGAGGTCGTCCACAGGGCTGAGAGTCTCGCTCTAGATATCTGTATCGAGGTACAAGGCTTCCTGCACACCACGCACCCTGACATGCCTCTAGGAGAGATGTCACTGGGAGGATCCCTCCTCGATGACCTGCAGGTACCACACACTGAATCACACTCACTGAATCACACTCACTGAATCACACTCACTGACTCACGCGCTGAATCACTCGCTGAATCACTCGCTGAATCACTCACTGAATCACTCACTGAATCACACTCACTGAATCACTCGCTGAATCACACGCTGAATCACACGCTGAATCACACGCTGAATCACACGCTGAATCACTCACTGAATCACTCGCTGAATCACTCGCTGAATCACACACTGAATCACTCACACTGAATCACACGCTGAATCACACGCTGAATCACTCGCACTGAATCACACACACTGAATCACACTCACTGAATCACACTCACTGAATCACTCACTGAATCACTCACTGAATCACACACTGAATCACTCACTGAATCACACACTGAATCACACACTGAATCACTCACACAATAATTGTTCATGGACTAACTTTAAGTCACTCTTTATTTAAGAGTGTCTTTATAAATGGCCGGCATTAGAAGCTAGTCGTGTTGTGGTGATGAAGCTAGTCGTGTTGTGGTGATGAAGCTAGTCGTGTTGTGGTGATGAAGCTAGTCGTGTTGTGGTGGTGAAGCTAGTCGTGTTGTGGTGATGAAGCTAGTCGTGTTGTGGTGATGAAGCTAGTCGTGTTGTGGTGATGAAGCTAGTCGTGTTGTGGTGATGAAGCTAGTCGTGTTGTGGTGATGAAGCTAGTTGTGTTGTGCTGGTGGTGATGAAGCTGGTCGTGTTGTGCTGGTGGTGATGAAGCGGGTCTTGTTGGTGGTGGTGAAGCTGGTCGTGTTGTGGTGATGAAGCTGGTCGTGTTGGTGGTGGTGAAGCTGGTCGTGTTGTGGTGGTGAAGCTAGTCGTGTTGTGGTGGTGAAGCTAGTTGTGTTGTGGTGATGAAGCTAGTCGTGTTGTGGTGGTGAAGCTAGTCGTGTTGTGGTGATGAAGCTAGTCGTGTTGTGGTGATGAAGCTAGTCGTGTTGTGGTGATGAAGCTAGTCGTGTTGTGGTGATGAAGCTAGTCGTGTTGTGGTGATGAAGCTAGTCGTGTTGTGGTGATGAAGCTAGTCGTGTTGTGCTGGTGGTGATGAAGCTGGTCGTGTTGTGCTGGTGGTGATGAAGCGGGTCTTGTTGGTGGTGGTGAAGCTAGTCGTGTTGTGGTGGTGAAGCTAGTCGTGTTGTGGTGATGAAGCTGGTCGTGTTGGTGGTGGTGAAGCTGGTCGTGTTGTGGTGGTGAAGCTAGTCGTGTTGTGGTGGTGAAGCTAGTTGTGTTGTGGTGATGAAGCTAGTCGTGTTGTGGTGATGAAGCTAGTCGTGTTGTGCTGGTGGTGATGAAGCGGGTCTTGTTGGTGGTGGTGAAGCTAGTCGTGTTGTGGTGGTGAAGCTAGTCGTGTTGTGGTGGTGAAGCTAGTCGTGTTGTGGTGGTGAAGCTGGTCGTGTTGTGGTGGTGAAGCTGGTCGTGTTGGTGGTGGTGAAGCTAGTCGTGTTGTGGTGATGAAGCAAGTTGTGGTGGTGAAGCTAGTCGTGTTGTGGTGGTGAAGCCGGTCGTGTTGTGGTGATGAAGCCGGTCGTGTTGTGGTGATGAAGCTGGTCGTGTTGTGCTGGTGGTGATGAAGCTGGTCGTGTTGGTGGTGGTGAAGCTAGTCGTGCTGTCATGGTGGTGATGAAGCTAGTCGTGTCGGTGGTGATGAAGATAGTCGTGTTGTGCTAGTGGTGATGAAGATAGTCGTGTTGTGGTGATGAAGCCAGTCGTGTCAGTGGTGGTGAAGCTAGTCGTGGTGGTGAAGCTAGTCGTGTTGTGGTGATGAAGCTAGTCATGTTGTGGTGGTGAAGCTAGTCGTGTTGTGGTGATGAAGCCAGTCGTGTCGGTGGTGGTGAAGCTAGTCGTGTTGTGGTGATGAAGCTAGTCGTGTTGTGGTGATGAAGCCATTTGTGTCGGTGGTGATGAAGCTAGTCGTGTTGGTGGTGGTGAAGCTAGTCGTGTCGGTGGTGGTGAAGCTAGTCGTGTCGGTGGTGATGAAGCCAGTCATGTCGGTGGTGGTGAAGCTAGTCGTGTTGTGGTGATGAAGCTAGTCGTGTTGTGGTGATGAAGCTAGTCGTGTTGTGGTGATGAAGCTAGTGAAGCTAGTCGTGTCGGTGGTGATGAAGCTAGTCGTGTCGGTGGTGGTGAAGCTAGTCGTGTGGTGATGATGAAGCTAGTGAAGCTAGTCGTGTTGTGGTGATGAAGCCAGTCGTGTCGGTGGTGATGAAGCTAGTCGTGTCGGTGGTGATGAAGCTAGTCGTGTCGGTGGTGATGAAGCTAGTGAAGCTAGTCGTGTTGTGGTGATGAAGCTAGTCGTGTCGGTGGTGATGAAGCTAGTCGTGTCGGTGGTGATGAAGCTAGTCGTGTCGGTGATGATGAAGCTAGTCGTGTCGGTGGTGATGAAGCTGGTGCAGCTAGTCGTGTTGTGATGATGAAGCTAGTAAGCTAGTCGTGTTGTGGTGATGAAGCTAGTCGTGTCGGTGGTGATGAAGCTGGTCGTGTTGTGGTGATGAAGCTAGTCGTGTTGTGGTGAGGAAGTGGGTCGTGTTGTGTTCGTGGTGATGAAGCTAGTAAAGCTAGTCGTGTCGGTGGTGACGAAGCTAGTGAAGCTAGTCGTGTCGGTGGTTATGAAGCTGGTCGTGTTGTGGTGATGAAGCTAGTCGTGTCGGTGGTAGTGGTGAAGCTAGTAAAGCTAGTCGTGGTGATGAAGCTAGTGAAGCTAGTTGTGTCGGTGGTGATGAAGCTAGTCGTGTTGGTGGTGATGAAGCTAGTGAAGCTAGTCGTGGTGGTGATGAAGCTAGTGAAGCTAGTCGTGTTGTGGTGATGAAGCTAGTCGTGTCGGTGGTGGTGGTGAAGCTAGTAAAGCTAGTCGTGGTGGTGATGAAGCTAGTGTCGCTAGTCGTGTGTGTGTCTAGGTGGTGAGAGCGGACCACGCCTGCCTCCTGGTCCCCCTCCAGCTGGAACCCAGCCTGTGGAGGCTGATCCCTGGAGAGGAGACCCTCCTAACTCATCCTCTGCACTGGATGGTCCGACGCGTCAACCTGGAATACTTCCCTCGAGGACGCAGCTACTGGGACAGGTAATCAAACGCCCTTTACATATCGGCTACCCTGATCAGTATCCAGGAGGGGTATTTAAATCTGATCTACCCTGATCAGTATCCAGGAGGGGTATTTAAATCTGTTCTACCCTGATCAGTATCCGGGGGGGGGGGTATTTAAATCTGTTCTACCCTGATCAGAATCCAGGAGGGGGGGTATTTAAATCTGATCTACCCTGATCAGTATCCAGGGGGGGTATTTAAATCTGTTCTACCCTGATCAGTATCCAGGAGGGGGGGGGGGGGGGGTATTTAAATCTGTTCTACCCTGATCAGTATCCAGGAGGGGGGGTATTTAAATCTGATCTACCCTGATCAGTATCCAGGGGGGGTATTTAAATCTGTTCTACCCTGATCAGTATCCAGGAGGGGGGGGTATTTAAATCTGATCTACCCTGATCAGTATCCAGGAGGGGTATTTACATCTGTTCTACCCTGATCAGTATCCGGGGGGGTATTTAAATCTGTTCTACCCTGATCAGTATCCAGGAGGGGTATTTAAATCTGAACTACCCTGATCAGTATCCAAGAGGGGGGGTATTTAAATCTGATCTACCTTGATCAGTATCCAGGGGGGAGGGGTATTTAAATCTGATCTACCCTGATCAGTATCCAGGGGGGGGGTATTTAAATCTGATTTACCCTGATCAGTATCCAGGAGGGGGGGGGGGGTATTTAAATCTGATCTACTCTGATCAGTATCCAGGAGGGGTATTTAAATCCGATATACCCTGATCAGTATCCAGGAGGGGGGGGGTATTTAAATCTGTTCTACCCTGATCAGTATCCAGGAGGGG